>NW_009229344.1:0-1218 GCF_000690835.1 Fulmarus glacialis
CAGACCCCGCCAGCATCGCTTCTCCCCCCTGCAATTCCCCGGGGACAGTTTCTCCACCACCCACTTGGGACCACAGGCAGCGGATGCAGCCCAGGGGATCTCTCCGGTTCCCCCGCCGGCTCACCCGAACTGCTGCCGCTTGTTCAGGGCATACAGGAGGTAGTCGGCCATGATGTCCTCCCCTACCAGGTGATCACGGATGGTTCCTGAAAAAGAGGATCAAGCCCCAACTCCTCCCAGCCCCGGCCACCCTTCTCGCTGTCCATGTGCCACCCGTGGGCACCCAGGCAGCGCGTGCCGGCCTGGGGGGGCCGTGAGCAGCAGACTCCTGCCCCAGCCTCAGGTACCAGGCTCAGACGGGGCTTGAAGCCACGTTTGGGGAGCGCCCCTGGCCACAGCCTCCACCTCACCCACCGCACAGCGCCAGCTTCATGCCCGTCTCCACGTCCCCCAGCTTCGGGGGCAGCACACCAGGCGTGTCCACCAGGTACATTAGGGGCTTCTCGCAGACCTGGGGTGGGGGAAGGCAGGGCAGTTAGGACACGCGGCTCGGTAATTAGCACCACGGACTCCCGACAGCTAACGAGCGAGGCGTTGAGCCGTTTCGTTAAGATCTCGCTGGAAAGGGGACCCGAACAACCCTTTGAGATCCGCTCTGCGCGCCTCGAGGTTTCCCAGAGCTGCTGTGAGGGGATGCGGGGAGGCAGAGGCCAGCACCCACCCAGCCGGCTGCGCCGCGGGGACAGTACCTGGATTCTGGTCAGCACTGCTTTGGTGATGCCTGGCTCGCCACCGACCGCGGTGGCTTTCCCTTTGGGGAAAGGAGAGACGCGGTTAGAGACGCAAGTGACGCTCTGCCCCACCGCCCGCTCCACGGCTCCACCAGAGGCTCCTCCCCAAGCCCAGGCACCACGCAGAAATACCCTTTTTGAGGTGCAGCCTCCGCAGGGAGTTGATGAGCGATGACTTGCCCACGTTGGGCACGCCGATCACCAGGATGCTGTACTCAGCGCTCTGGAAGCGAGGGGGACGCGGGCAGGGAGTGGCCGGTTATCGGCCGCCCACCCCTGGAGACAGCAAAACAGCCCGGCCTTTGCCGGCGCTTCCGGCACACGCGCGAGCAGCCTCGTCCCTCCAGCTGGAGAGGAAGGTGACCTGCAGACAGCCACCCCGATGCCCTGCGCGTGCCCTGGCAGTCTCACCTCGGCCCTGTGGTAG
>NW_009229344.1:1683-1905 GCF_000690835.1 Fulmarus glacialis
CAGCCAGCCCTGGCCTGGCGCTCCCCGGCTGCCGGCAAGGATCAGCCAGGTCCATCTTGTTCAGCACCAGGATGTGTGGACGGATGCCCAGCGCCTCCTGCAGCATGGGGTTACGGCCCGACAGCGGGATGTGAGCGCCGCTAAGGAGAGTGACTGCGTGCTGGCGTGGGAGCAGGTACTGGGGGGACCAGCTGGGAGGAGGGAGGGAGCTGAGGGGCTGGT
>NW_009229345.1:0-1239 GCF_000690835.1 Fulmarus glacialis
AATGGGTCACACCGCGACGGGGACACATTTAACGGGGTCTGGGCTCGGTGCCGGCGCAGGACCGGCTTTGATTTCCCCCGAGGACCCGTGGCCTGGATGCGTGCCGCAGCACAGCGCCGTCAGCAGGCAGGCACCGACCGCCACAGCTGCATGGCTGCAGCCAGCCCAGTGCCCACCGCAGCTCCCAGTGCCCAAACTGGGGCCTCCCCAGTTGCCTGGGGATCTCGGATGAAGTAGCTTTGTGGGGCAGATGGGTGGCCAGTGGGCCAGTGGGACACACCACCCACCACAGCACCCCACAGGGGGTGAGAGGGGATGGAGGGACTTTGGGACATGTCCCTCTGGGGCAGGGGTCCGGGGTGGAGGAGGAAAGTGGGGAGGGGGAGGGGAAAGGCCAGGAGGAGCCTCGTGGGGTCCACGGGGGGAGCAGAGCCCAGCAGGGCGAGGGGAGGAGAGAAGGAACGGGAGGGACAGAAGGACGGAGAGGAGGGTCTGTGCAATGGGATGGAGGGGGAGATGGACGGGCAGATGGGTGGATGGATGGACGGATGCAGGAATGAAGTGAGAGAGCAGTAAGTAGGGATACACTGGGATGGAGGGATGGAGGGATGGAGGGATGGATGGGTGGATAGAAGGAAGGACAGAAGGAAGGATGGATGGATAGAAGGAAGGAAGGAAGGATGGATGGATAGGTGGAAGGATGGACTGACAGACAGATATGCAGTGAGATAGATGCATGGATGAATGGACAGCTGGACAGACGGATGAATGGAATAACAGGCAGATAAATAGATACACACTGGGGTGGATGGATGGATGGAGGGACGGAAGGATGGATGGGAGGATGGATGGAAGGATGGTTGGGTGGATGGATGGAAGGATGGATGGATGGAGGGATGGATGGAAGGATGGATGGATGGAGGGATGGATGGAAGGATGGATGGATGGAGGGATGGATGGAAGGATGGATGGATGGAGGGATGGATGGAAGGATGGATGGATGGAGGGATGGATGGAAGGATGGATGGATGGAGGGATGGATGGAAGGATGGATGAGTGGAGGGATGGAAGGATGGATGGGTGGATGGAGGGATGGAAGGATGGATGGGTGGATGGATGTTCCCAGCTCGGCGCCAGCTCCTTACCCGTGTCTTGCCGGAACTGGTGCATGGACTGGAGGTCAATGACGTAGGGTGCCAGCTGGACGTCGACCTGACCCAGCACCACACTGCCACGGGT
>NW_009229346.1:0-200 GCF_000690835.1 Fulmarus glacialis
AATACGGTCAGCAGGGGATATTAATTAAAAAAGCTGCCACATCTGTACAGTCCTTGCTTCTGCATCGGCTCTTTTTGTTAATGTTGTCATCTGTGGGTTTGTTTTTTTTTTAAACTGTTTTTTTTTCTTCCTCTTCTTTTTTTTTTTTTTTAATTTTAAATAACGTGAGGTCAGTTTAATCTTCCTCCCCTCACCCGTAA
>NW_009229346.1:382-20809 GCF_000690835.1 Fulmarus glacialis
TGTTGGGGGGGCCAAACACACTGCTTTAATCCCCGCCATGGGGTTTTACGGTGATGGTGCTATGGTGTTCAGGGAAGGGGCTGGGCTGGTGGGATGCTTGGGATCTCTGCAGCAAAGCTACAAGAGGATGGTGAGAAGCTAAATGAGGATGGGGACAAAATGAGGGGCCTGGGGCTTCCCCGTGCCCGGCTGCCCCCCCGGGTGGAGCCCCCCCGGCTGCCCCAGCAGAGAATTCAGTGACTCCCAGCGCCTCTGTAAGAGCCGGCTGGGGAGGGAGGGGAGTTACTGCCAAGATGCTTGGGATCTCTGCAGCAAAGCTACAAGAGGATGGTGAGAAGCTAAATGAGGATGGGGACAAAATGAGGGGCCTGGGGCTTCCCCGTGCCCGGCTGCCCCCCCGGGTGGAGCCCCCCCGGCTGCCCCAGCAGAGAATTCAGTGACTCCCAGCGCCTCTGTAAGAGCCGGCTGGGGAGGGAGGGGAGTTACTGCCAAGGATCCAGCTCTGGGTCTGGAAAGCTCTCCGTTCTGGACAGCGTGTCTTTTCTGGGGATGCCTGTTAAGATTTCCAGCTTGGCCAACGAAAGAACGAGCAGCACCTTTCCTCTCCTACCAATAGCCATTATTTTAATTTTGATGATTTTGATTCCTTTAGAGGAAAAAAAAATCACTCCTAGCAAAATTCTGCAATTAGGAGAGACTTGGGGTGGGAAATCCTGGGCAGAGGGTTGGGAAGCATTGCTGTTCCTATTCCTGAGCGTTGTGGGCAGCAGTGTAGGCAGGCCACAGAAATGGCCTCGGGATACGGAGAAAAAGAATTGCTTTGCTGCAGCCCAGTCAGGCAAAGCCTAGCGGGATAGACCTGCGACAAAGCAAAACGTTCTGCATTCACACCTTCAGAAAGCCCAGTCTCAGCGTGGAGAGATGGAGCAGGTTTTACTGCAGTGAGTAGCAGCCCGAGCGTGTGTAAGAGCGAGTCTTCATGTGCATGGATGTGTGTAAATGTGTGCGTGAAGGATGGGCAGGAACAAAGGAAGAAGGAATTTTAATGATGGAAATCAGAAAAAGCACAGCAGGAAATGGATATAATAATAGAATTAAATGGCTATAACATTTATTCTTCTGACTTATGAAATGGATGGTGTGTTTTGTCTCGGAGGAAATAATGCATTGATTGGTTTGTAATCACTCAATCACTGAAAACTAAAAATGAGGTAAGAAATACTAAATGGATAGATATTTGTACAAGCAGATAAAGGAGTGGTAATCTAACATAACATAAAGAAACCCTCTCTGATCTGAGATGAATCTCTCTGTTCCGCAAACTCTTTGAGGTTTTAGACCAAATAGAGCTTACTAGGGGAAGACACAGACCGGTGAAATAATTACAAGTCCAGGGGCCGCAAATGGCACCTTTGGCTTTAAGCAAACCACGCAGCTGCCTTGCCACCGCCTCCCCACCAGGACGACACTCCTTTGTCCACATCCAGGCAATGTTTTTACAGACAGCAAGTGCAATATTCATAGTAATCCAAGAGAGAGAGGGATCAGGTTGTACTGCCCGGATGCTGAAAAGCATGGGTGTTTGTCATATCCACGAGTCAGAAATCTTAGGCTTTTTGTTTGCACTTTGGCTTTTTACAGGCTCGGTGCCTTTATTAGGCCAAGTTCTGCATCCTTTGCTCATGCCTATCGTTCCCCTGGCTTTGATCAGACGCCTCATGTGAGTAATAGCATCGCTTGGTCCATGCAGCCAGGAAAACGCTGCCCAGCTGATGTTAGCTGGCTGCTCAAGCTTTTAAGAAGTGACACAGGACACCCTACAGAACATACCTCATTAATAAAGTCACCAATATCCCCTGGATGTGGGATTACTGGTCTTACAGGATACTGTGGTTCAGCACCAATAGGTCTTTCATCCACCCTTCTGACTCCAGGTGTCTTGTTCAGCACGTGATCCATGGTCTCTGGCTGCTGGAGCTGGCTTAAATCGTAATCCTGTGTGACAAATGGAAAGGCACAGAGTGAAACCAAGAGCTTTTCATTCAGATCATCTACTGACCCAGTGTACAAACAAGTCGAGGGGTCTAATCCTATTTCAGCTGAAGTTCGATGGCAAATCTTATCCCCCGGTATGTAGCGCTATCTAAATTACAGATGAACCTGACGGGCGAGTAGCTCATACAATTGACCTCCTAAGAGCATATTTTAAAACAGAAGTTAAATCAAATATTTAAATACTTTCTGAATATTTTACACAGTGTCTAAATCTTTGGGATAAAAAACTGGCTTCAGTTTGTGTGTGCATAGGTATGTGCATAACTTTTTGATGAAATACATAATATAATGTAAAGACACAGTGTCGGTAGACATATTATTGCAATTACATTTGTACAGAAATAAAAACATTAAAATGTGTATTGCATTTATGCATGTAGGCCTTTCAAAGTAATTATGTTCTTTCTGCTTGTGAAAAATCCCAACAGAATAGGTTTCTATCAAGGAATGAGAACCAGGTAATATTTCATTAAAAATGTATTCATGTAGGTAATGGTGTTTTGCTGCTCTTCCTTTGCTGTTATTTTTAATGAATCCTTTCTAAAATATTTAAGCCTACAGTGTAGCTGCCTGAAACCAGACACTGCAGCTAGTTTGAATGCTTATAACAGTACTTTGTTCTACCGGTAAAACTATTCTTGTGCTCAGACGGGGATGATTGAATCTCCAGGAGCAATATTTATAAATAACTTGTCAGTGACAAGAAAAAAGAAATGCTAATTGCAAGGATTTTTCCGTTGAATAAGAACTTCACAAGTTTTGGGCAAACTCCCTGCCTCAGCTCCCCCGCGGTGCCTCTCGCCAGGCTCACCCGCTCGCCTTCGGGTGCCACCGGGACCCCCCGGCAGGACGTGCTGCAGTGGCTTTGGCTACTCCTTAAGCACCAGCCCCAACCGCTGACCTGAGGACTCACTGACACCAACCATGCACACAGCAGCCTCCGCTCAGACCCATGAACAACGCAGTCTGATTAAGCAAGCAAGAATAAAGCCATTATATGATGCAGAGTCACGTAATTTGCATGGACATCATATTTGAGGGTGTCATGGGCTCTTTACTTGTGTTAGGAATAAAAAACCAGTGACTTAAACATGAGAGACAAAACTGCTATTTTAGCTGAGGAAATACATCCGTAGCAGAGGGACAGCACGTCCCAGGAGTGCAGGCCAGGGAAGTTGTTATGCGACATCAGCATTGATGTCTGTAAGAAGAAGCCACCGCAGAAAAGCTGCCGCATTCAGGCAGACTGTGGCTTAGGGCTCTGTCACCCAGCAAAGCTTTGCCACTGTACGCTTCGCGGTGAAAAAGAAAATCCCCAAATGTATTTAGACATTTCTCACAAACCACATCCAGAAATTAAAAGAAATTAAAAGCACATTAGAGACGATTAAGTAAATGCAGGGAAAGCCCACAGAAACCCACAGAAGCTCTAGGCTCAAGCAAGCCAAGGCAAGTGCCTGCAGCCACAGGTCTGGGGGAGGGCGGTAGCTGCTAGCTGGTTTTGATCTCTGATGGGGAATGGGAAAATACACAATTTTAATGACCAAAATAGCAGAAATATTGTTTGAACATGAGTGTCAGCAGATTGATTTACAGTCCTTCCCCAGGAAGCTGGCCTAGGGGGTAGCAAAATCCATGTAGCACTGGCCTCCCCGCACGGTCCTGTTTGCACAGGAGAGTCTCCCAGGGACACGCTGGACTTAAGCTGGCTCTCACCGATGCCCGTGCCACACTGGTGAAGCCAATAAAGTTCCCTGGGTATAAACGAGAGCGAACGCAACCCTTAGCAAGTACTCTAGTGCAAATAATGTGGTTTCTGCCTTTTTGCGAGTATAGATTGCACAGCTGCTCCTTGGCCACGACCTGCGGGCTCTTCTCACCTGGTCTTCCTCTCCACCTCCCTCTTCGTCGTACTTCAGAATATTGTCCCTGACGTCGTCCTCGGGGTCGATCAGGAGCTGCTTGGTATGGCGCTCCTTCTCCCGGCGTTTCATCCACACCACAAACAGCAGAACCATGGCTGTAAGGGAGAAGAAGTGGGGTGAGCCGGGATCTCGCATGGCACGAGGGCAAGCCATGTGTGTCAGAGCGTGGTGGCGTGTCCTAATGCCTCACCTGCCCTCTTCCACTATGGAGAACCTCACTGGCTGCTAGTAAGAGGAATAAAATTTTATCCTATTGCATGTTCTAATTTATAAGGGAGAGATCAGTGAGAGCTGTAAGTACTGTGACAGGCCTCCACTACAAACATTTCTTTAAGATCCATCACGAATGCTGATTGAGCTGATGTTTATCAGAAGTCAAACACACAATCAAAGGAAAAGCAAACAGAAAGTGTGAAAAGTGACGTTTTCTGAAAATATTTGATCTAAATCCTGAATTTTCAGGATTAGATTTCCACCTTTATTTTATTTAGGGGCATAAAATAAAGGTGGAGGAGAGAGAGCTGCAGAGGTGCTGAGAAGCAAACTGGTACAGATGACCAGCACCTTTGCACGAGCGGCTGTTCCACCAGTGTGACACGGCGATGCCCGTTCAGGTCGCGAGCACTGGCCATGGGCAGTCATTTTGTTGTTGTCTGCAGTATGCCACGCAAGACTGGTTTGGGAGGGTGGGTAATACAGGGTTGCGTAATCTGATTTGGGCTCACTTACACTTTTTTTTGGTGAGTGAGGGAGGCTTTCTAGACTTCCAAGATCACATTAGCCAGGATATTAGCACACACATTTGGCTATCGAATTGCAAAGCAGATCTAAGATCATTTGAAATCCTTTCAGAGAGCAGGGCTAGCTTTGCAGAACAAGGGAGAGCAAATCTGGTAGCACACAGCCAACCTCCTCAGGCATCAGCATTTCCATGCCAGGCCCTGGCTAATCTCTCTCAGTACGATAACAGAGTTCTTGAATCATGAGAAATTTCCCCCCACTTACCAGCTTTACCCAAAGGGAACGCTGGCTCCCTGCTCCACCACCTCCTTCAAAGGGCCTCCCACGTCCCAGAGGCTGTGCGCTCCCTGTGACTTACTGCATGGAAGTCGCTCTGGGAACTTACGTCTCCACTAACATAAGGCAACCAGATCTTGTCTTCTTCAAGAACCTGTTAACACGTTAGTTTTCATTCTCATACTCAGTAGCTGCAAATAATGCCATCAAAAATGAAATTAAGCCTGGGCAGCTGATGCAATTACACCTCCCCATGTCTGCTTTCCCTCCGTTCTCCATGCGAGCCACACACGAAGCTGTGATGGTGGCAATCTGCAGAAGGGAGAGGTGGATGGACAGTGGAGGTGGAACATGTGGCCCAGGTTCATTTCACTTAGGTCAACCCTTGACCGTGCCAAAACAATGCAGCCAACGCAACCGAACCCAGGCAGGACGTAAGATCCCAAACTCTCTTTGTGTTTTTTAGCTGCATAAGGAGAATAAGCAACTGCTGTTCCCCACTGTCTCATACTTTGTAGGGTTTTCTTTCCCTTTGTCTCTTCATGGAGCCTTGGTGTCACTTCACCAAGGGCAAGGATGGAGAAGAGACCAGACCCTGGGGACACGGGTGGGCGGCCCAGCCTGCAGCCCCACTGCGTGGGGAGGTGGTTAGGAGGATCGGAGTTTTTCCTCCCAGCACCAAAGTGTTTATACCCAACAGGAATTCAGTGAAGTGAGCAGAAGAGGACTGGACAGCTAATTACTGCCATTTTGTGCCAAATAGCTGCCATCCCTGCCTGCCAGCTAACAGAATTGTTTTCAGATAGTTCAGCATTTCTTTAATGCTTATCCTAGATCTATTCAACAGAGAAAAAAGAAAAGGAAAGAAAATGTAACTCTTATCTGCAATATAAAACCTCAGCTATTTAGCAGACTATTGAAGTCCTTTTCTCGTTGTTCCTTTTCAAGTCTCTCACAACAAGATACCTGCCTAGTCCACAAAGACAATATTATAATGGTTACCAGGGTTTATCTTTTTCTTTCTTTTTTTTTTTAAATGCTACTTTTTCATGCACTTGTGGAAAAAACTGTGCCATTAACGCCCTTACAGCTACCTTGAAAAAAAAAAAGACCTTCAAAGTGTCAATAGCAGATGTAGTGCACTCTCCTTCCTTTTATTCACTCTGCAGAATGGGAAGTGCTATTACTGCTGTTAGACTCATTTTCACTCTGCATGTAGTTTTCCTTGAAATCTATTGTCTTCACCCTTCACAATTTTTTATTGCATTGCTCTTCTAAATGTGTTATTTGTGCAGCTAATACATCAGGTATCAGGACGAAGAAAAAACCTTTGAGCGAAGGTAAAGCCAGAAACTTCCTTCACTTGAGCAATCTCAGATCTATCCCCTCGCTGCTTCTTCCTTTTAAAGCCATCAAACTTTGACCCACTGACTCTAAAATGGACAAATAGCACAAAAAATCCCACATCTGCCTTTTTCCAGGCTATTGTTCAGAGGTCACGATATAAAACAGATAGAAAGGACGCAAAACACTGGAAGGATGTAACTGGAAAACTGCTCATCGCAAATTACATTTTTCATCACTGATACAGTGCTTTGCAGCTCTTGAAGACAAAAAAAAGTCAATTAGAATTACAATGAATGTAAAAATAAGCTTTTGTAATAAAAACCATAATTTAAAATGGGATAATGTATCTGAAAATGAAAAGAGGAATCTCTTAAATCAAATGTCCTTCAGCTGAAGTTAATTTCAGTCAATAGGATTTTCAACTGTTTAAATCATATTTTAGCACTGGATTTATACGAGAGCAGCAAAAAAGAAGTCCCGTGTTTTATCACCTCTGTGGCTTCCAGTGCAAACTTTCAGCCCACCGGCAGCAGCAGCGTACCAAACGTGGAGGGACTGACGAACGCCACATCTTCTTCTGGGTGTGCAATCGTGGTGCATTCGCAACAAATGCCCTTGCTGAAGGGAGCAGCCTAAAACATTTTGCTCCTGGGACCCCACACCCGATGAAGGACAGAAACTGTGCATCGTGGCTATGCATGGGGATGCTTCCACTGGCTCATATGGGCTGGATGAGGAGTGGGGATTGCAGGGCCACAAACACCCGGTTTTCTTGCTCGCTCTCCAGACTGATACGGTCAATCAATTATACAACAATATATTCCCATCACTGGCCCAGGAGGGCGGATGTTTGCCCAGAGATGACCCGTTCTCTTAATGTACCATATCATATCCACATTAGGTGACAGTTGTAGCATACGTCGCTCTGTCTGCTCTCTGTTTAAACACATTGGGGGTAAATATTAAATGTGATTTAGCACCATAACTCCCATTAGCTTTAATGGGAGTCCCATGGTTTCATCCTGTGTTTCTTGATGAATATTTACCTCATTGTTCATTTCAGCGCTCGTTTTTATCTATTCCTACTGTGCCAACTCCTGCTTGAAGTTATAATGATATAATTTTTATTTTTAAGTGTGTGCACACATGGTTATTGGTAATGCTCATGAAAGCCCGGGACTAACAGCGTTGCTGGGCTTTGCCTCAAGCAAAGGGATGGCCAGCCCTTCCCTGTGATGCACCCCCAGCCCTCCAGTGCTCCTGACACACTGGGGATCCTTCCTCTAAAAACACTCACAATCCACCATGATTCTCCAATCTGTTGTCATTTTACAAGCAATGGGAATAACTACCATTCTTCTTTTCCTGGGAACAACCAGAAAACTACAGCTATGCACTGGCTCTCATAACCAGTGCATCTGGTACTGGGAACCAATATATCCACAGCCAGCCAGGGACCTGAGAGCTACGGGGGTATCTGCCACAGGATTTTGCACAAGTCCTTCAATTTTTTCCCGCAAAATGTGGAGAATCATATCGCACTCACTGCCTGCAAGACATTGTCAGGTGTAATGATGTTTGTAAAGCTACTGGAAGTCTTAGAAAGAGAAGTCCAACGCATGCAGAGAGTGCTCTAGCTCGTTTTGCTGACACAGCAGTGAAGGAGGTTTGAATGCAGGTGCGTGAACCAGCCCCTGCAGCCCAAAGCTCACGGCTCTGTCCTTCGCACGGCGCTTGCACGGCGCTTGGAAAATACCATGGATAGAAATGGGACAATGGGGAACAGGATGGGAAACATGACATCTCCCAGCAGTGTCACTCCCTGAGGTACTTACTTAGTAAAATAATGATGCAGATCAAGATGGCGATGATGGCACCCGTGCCAAGCCCCGCTGCAGCCACCGCCCCGATGGTGGTGCAGTCGCCGTTCTCGTCGCACGGGCACACCTTCACTTTGATGACGCATGTGTTGTACAAGGGGGGGTTTCCTGAGTCCGTCACGATTATCGGCACATCATACACACCCGCTTCCAGGTACATGATTCGTAAACTAAGCTGGGCGTAATCGCCTGGAGAGACCAAGACAGACAGACAGATGACAGACACTCTGGGAGAGCCTGGCAGCCACACTTGTACAGGCAGGGCTCCTCTGCCAGAGCAGTCTTCTGAGTTCTGAAGAAGAGGCTATCAACAACACACCTGGACAGGACAGCTTCAGACTTCTGCCCTAACAGTTTGGTCAACAATCAGCCTGTGTTTTGCAAAATACTGTGTGTTTTCACTGCTGCACTAACCTACCTTGACGCCATTTGCAAATCCAGTTGCATGCATTTAAAATGGCACGAAATGCAAATACTGAAGCATGGATGATGCTCCCTGGGTGTCAGCTGCCCCAGGCCACTGCGCAGGCTCTCTGCTCGCCCACCCTCCCATTTCGGGATTTTTGGGAAGCCCATTGCCTGTCAATGACATGCTCAGCCAGGTAATCCTTCTCGTGTTCTCTCCCATTGCAATACAAGAGCTGTGGGACTGAGCCCCGAGCTGCGAGGGCACAAGCCGTTGCCCCTGGCAGAGGGTGCCAGACTTCAGCGAGAGGGACCAGCTTTAAAGCCAAAATCAACCCATGGCTCCATGATATTTTCCATCCTCTGCTGAAACTACCAATAAGAGGAGCAATTAGGGCCATTTGCGGTTGCATGCTGCGATATAAAAATCCTTCACATACTGGTAATCTTCACACTTTACCTAGCCCTCCTGGTTCCATGGTAAGTTAAAAGGCTGCCTTTATGCAATTATGGTCAGAGGAATGAACATTGATCCTGATTGTGGCTTATGACAATTACACTGGAACATAAGGAAGACTGATAATAGCTTTTTTCCCCTTGGCCATTATGGATGATTTATACTCCGTTCACTACTGATAACTATTCATAATTATGAACTGCATTAAAAAAAGCCAAGTGCCAAGGCTCTTAGAGTTATGCTGCAGGTCTGATACAAATCATTTCCGATTAACTATCTTGTCTATAATGTCAGCCATAATGTGCTTTAAAAAATAAAAATCAGATAAAAAAGTAGGAAAGTTTGGAAGTTTGAAACCGCACGTGGCCTCATTAGTGAATCAGAGTCCAAATGTCCTCAGGATTGCCTGCCCCATTTACCATTCAGCCGTGTTATGGTCCAGTTCTTCCTCACTGCAGATGGCACACTTGGCAGCTCGAAGACAAAGGGCCCAATGTTTGGATCGATGTCAGCATCCGCGGCTGTTATGTTGATGACATTCAGGTTTGGCTTTTCACAGATCTGTGCCTCCTTTGGCAGGAGCTCAGGAGCATTATCGTTGATGTCGATTAGGTAGATCTGCAGAGTGCCAGTGCCGCTTGCAGGGGGTATACCTGAACGGGAAGAGGCAGAGCCCGAACATGGACCGATGACCATCATTTGAGAAGCAACGGGAATGACAACACCGTGGACCAGCCCCCTCTCTGCCTTCCAATTTCAATAAACCAGGATTTTCACCCTCCCTTCTTGGACCTTATTAGGGACATACTGCACTTTCATGGTCCCTTGCTTTAAGAGGTATTATTAAAACTTCCCCAAGCCTCCTAACGTTGCTGTTTTTCATTCCTGCAGAACATGGAGGTTGTGTTCTGCAGATTTGTAGCCTACAGCAATGTCCTTAGTCAAACTCTAAAAATACAAGGAGGTGATGCCAAGCTGCTAGTGCAAATTTTCGTAATGGCTGTTTTGAAGAGGGAAAACCATTAGAAAGATAGCTAACAAGAGGAAGAAGAGGGCTTGGAGGGAAAAAACCCCTAAGTAGTGTAATCTGTTGGTCAGCCCTTGCTAGCCAGTTTTCAGATTTGCAGACTATTACACTGCTTCAAAGAAAGCCCAACTCTCCAGCCCATCCCACAGTCAGCCCTAGCTTTAGTGGTGAAAGGTCCTTGGTCAAAGCTTATGGTATGAGCTAACCATCACCAAATATGCTGGGTGATGCTACTAACCCACGGCAGCAGCAGTATGTCCCAATACACAGTTCTTCATCCGCTCTACATTTGTCCCAACCAGGTGGGATGCCGCAGAACAGCAGTTTTGGTCCTCCAGCCCCTTACTGATGAGGAGCCACATTTGTCTGACTAATGACCACTTACACAAAGTAATACCTGCCCTAGCAAGAGAGAACAGCCTTCCCAGAAACGGTACAGTATTTTTAGTTTCTCTCCCCACACATACATCTGGCAGCTCCGTGTTGGCCTGCCCACCGCCTCCCTTCTCAGGCAGTGTTGCTTCAGAAATTCTTTTTTAAGTTTGTATTTTCAGTCCTGCCTCTTCCTCCCAGTGCTGGATATAAAGCTACACAAACCACTTCCCCACTAGACTTTCAAACATTGCTTCTGCTTCCACAGACTTTCCTTCCTACATTGCTTTCTAATTTCTGCTCCATTTTTCAAGGGAGCCGAGCCTTGAAAACTGTGAAGGAGCCCTGAAAATCCTTCTTTCACGGTTCCTACATAAGCTCTTCAATCATTGATCTCATCCTTTCATCTAGTAAGCACGGGGTAGGTCTCCCTCTAAAACAATGTCTTTGATCAGCCTTGAAAGTTTCTGGAGAGACAGACAGCCCATCAGGATACCAGGGCTGAACATGAAAACAGACTTTTGGGACCAAGCAAAGTGATTTCACTGCTTTCACATTACCCAGAATATCTTCTGGGATGAATGCAAGGCCCACACTCTAACCTCTGAGATAGACTGAACGCAAACGAGCAGTCCTGAGAGGCACTAACTGGCATGTGGCTGAAATAACCTGCAATTGCCGCACGTACAAATGCAGTTTTGTAGGGCTGTTGGGTGTTGTTGGGCTCTGGTTCCTGGCATTTTTTGTTCTTTGTGCTCCTGAGTGCAGTTCTGGGGCAGTCTCAGGAGAAACAAAAAGTAAACAATTTTTTAAATGTCCAAGTGCTACAAACCATGGAACATTTCAAATTATTTCAGCAGTCTTATGTGGAGAGCAAGGACGTGGATAGAGCAGGCACTGATGTACTACAACGGATCCTTGGACTTTATGCTCAAGAGATGAGGACTACCATAGCACCACTGACTCCAGTGGAGAAGCTGGTCCACTCCCTGAAATTAAGATTGAAATACTAATGACAATATTTCAAAAGAAAGAGGAATACACAACTGCTACATCTACATTTAACTGTTGTGCTCCCCATCATTGCCTTTTTTACAGTGCCAGTGTCAGCACTCCCGGAGCAAGGTACAAGCCAACTGGCTTTCATGTTCAGCTGCAAGCAGGAGTCATTCCCATCCTGCTTGTGCAAAAATTTCTAAGGAACTTGGGCCACCGTCCTGACAAATCATGGCAGAAATGAAGTAAACTCTGTTTGTGGCTAACCAGCATCTTCTTGTCATTGTGTGCCCGCAGCAATGCAGGGTCACTAATGCAGTCTGGTTTCCTACAGGATTGGGCCCCAAAGGTGAGTTCCCATGGGGTGCTCTGATACCGAGGAAGGGCTGGGACCCTGCTTCCTCCAGTTACAGAGTCTCTCTCCCCTACTCAGCTCCCTATTTTATGAAACCTGTTGGAACATGATACATTTGAGTTCTCAGCTTCCCTGTGAGATTGGTGGAAACTGGCTGAAGGGTTCAAACACTGCCAGGCTCCACACTTGCGTAGACACAGAGTGATCCAAGAGCCTCTCTCTCCTGGGAAACCGGGCTAAAAATATGCTGTTGATTAGGATTCCCCCTTTTCCCCCCTTACATTGCAGCCAAGACTTTTCTTAAAGTGAGTATCTCTGCACTGTAGCCCAGGCAGAGAAAGAGAGCATGTCCAAGGAGTATTTGGCTAAACTTCTTTCTCATATACTGAAAATAATGAAAAGAACTTCAAGGAAACAAGATGCTGCCGCTTCTTCAAGAAAGAAAGAAAAATCCCCACCAAAACCCCCGACCCAAAGCCTTTCTTTGATGGGTACGTGATGCCGGAGAACGTGGAACTTGGGAGAAATGTGGAAAGAGTCTATTAGCCTAGATGAAACTTTAGCTGTTATCCCAAGCACTCTAGACAGAATTTTAAATAAGGTGTTGCTTTATGTGCATTTTAATGGCTGGAATATACCAGTGATAGATTAATTTTTCAGAATAAAGAGATTTATCTAGGTCCTCACTTTCTGAGCTGCTGAATGATGGATGTGGAGGCGCTGATGCACTGCAGCATCAGCACCGAAGCCAAGGAAAGGGGTTAACTCCAAATCACGTTGTACTAAGTGCCTGGGATTTGCAAGGTCAGACGGTGAGGCTTAGTTTGATGGGTTCAAGCTCTACCACTGCTTTTGTGAATAGCCTTGGCCAACTCATCTGACCTGTTTTGCCCTGCAGCTCTTGCAGATGAATGCTGCTAGAACCCCTTGGGAATATTTTGGATTTCACTGCCCTGGCTGCCTTCACAGAGGGGAAGATTAGGATGGGGCACCAACCCTACCACTGATGGCACAAAAAATGGGCAAAATTTGCTTCTTGGTACTGCTACTCAGCATGGAAACTCTTCCATGAGTTTGCCTTGCCCCTGTGAGCCAGAATGCAATGACTGAAGGGAAGCCTGAAACCCCAGAGGAAGCAAGTTTTCATTAGCCCTGCACGCATCACTGTATCTGCTCATAATGGACATGGCACCCTTCAGCCTGAGGGATGACAAGAGCTAACACAAACACTGTCCTGAAAGCACCTACAGAGTATGAGCAATATACTTAGGTGCTCACAGCCAAGCCTAGACTTAATTTTGATGCTGAAGCTTGGCTCTGGTTTGATGTGAGCCTTCAGCACCCTGCAGGGGGAAGGCGAGGGTGGCAGAGGAGGAGGAAGGCCCTCTCCTTGCCCAGGGAAGCTACTGCGCCCTCCACAGAGCCTTTTCCATCTGGAAGAACCGATGAATGAAATAACAGCATGGCCACGTCTAGGTATGGTTAGCCAAAAAGTCATCAACTCCTCCTAATCAGAATTAGCAAGAGAAATCTAGGGCAGCAGCAATGGACCGCCTGCCCTTGAGTGAGGCCAGCGCTGAGGTTCACCGTGCTAATTTGACCAACAGTGCTGTGTGATCTTTAATGAGCAGAGAAGAGGAAGCCCTAACAGGTCTTCTCTGCAAGAAGATCTTACTGGCCTCAGTGACTTTGATAATAAAGTACACCAGCATCCTGACGCTCTGATGATGGCTGGCCATTTCAGAAATGGCAGCAGACAGAGAGCGATTAGCTCCGATGACAGACAGACAGACAGACACCTTTCATGAAAGCCACAGCAGTTCAATGGACTGGTTTATTTTTAATACCCTCCTGCTATCCCCTACAATTATTTCTGGTTTCCTGATGAAAGGCTTCCTGAACGCTCTGATCAGCGCCTTTGGGACGATTACCAGGACTGGTGTGTTCGGCAGCCCTTGGAGAGCACACCCCTTTGATATTTTTTTAAGTTCAGGCTACACCACTACACTGAACTCCCCAAATTGATTTTCCATTTGCCCTCCCTTTCCCTTAATAACACTCTCCGTACACTGTGCACATTTAATTTACTCCAGCAATTTCCCGTCCCACTTTCACATTTTTGACCATAAAAACCTGGGAAAAAGATAACTTATACTGACAACTCTGTCAGGGCATCATTTCTCTTAATGCATCACATTAGAGTCTTATTGAAGCATGAACAATGTGAAGCCTGGGCTCACCGTTGTCAGCCGCCAAGAATGTGGCCTCGTAGACATTATTCTTAATGTAGTCTGACTCTCGATCAAGGACAGCAGCAGTAGTGATCTGACCATTTGTGGCATTAATGTTCAGCCAGTTTGCAGGATCTGACAGCTTAGAGTATCTACAGAGAAAGGAAATAAATACATGGCAGTCTTTTCACTGACATATCCTTAATATTGCTTGAAATAAGGTTTTTCTGGACTCCTGACCCATGATTCAAAGGACCTTTGGATAGATAACTGGTTTTGTTGACAAACAAAACACTAATTGAGTATCTGGTTTTTGACCTCTATAATTATTCAATTTTTCTATTTCTTTCGTTTTATCGGTTCTTCTTTCCACTAAGTGCCACTTACATGCCAGCTTCCTGCTGCTGGGAGCGGACACAGCCTGAGGTCTCTGCAGCCCAGGAGAAATGGGGTCTGCAATGACCACTGCATTCGTATGCCTGAATTAGAGGATGGATTCCTGCGCTCTCCTTCTCCTAATGTTGCCCTTCCTAAAATAGCTCTTGATTTAAAGCCATGGATATTCCTGTCTTCTGCCCATCACTAATAAACAACAGTTTGGGAAATACCACATTGGAAGAATGGCAGTTTTCAGGCCACTCTTTTGTATCAGAATTGTATCTTCAGCAGCGATTGCCTTGGGGACACTACAATGGGAACTCACAGCTGTATTAAGGCATGGACCCAAGGGTGAAGCAGTTTCAGGTCTGCTCTCCTGAAACATTTTTATATGTTACTGAAATAGCAGGTAAAACGATCCTATGCATATGGGAGGTTCGAAGAGAGTAGCGACAAGGGGGTCCCCTTGGCAGTCCCCAGCGTGCCCTGGGCTGGAAGGACCCAACGGCAGACTCGCCTCCCAACTGCTCAGTCAACTCATAGCCCAAGACTGTTCATGTGCTACGCAGCCAGCTATGAACATGGTTTGTCTTGGGCAAACTTCTTCCATGTCCTCCAGATCAACGTGTTCTGTTTACCTTTCTCACTCGCTTGTTTTCTCCGTTTTATTTTATTTGTTGCTTTTGATTTCTACCTTTCAGTTTTGTACAGTTTGAGTTGAGATGGACCCTTATGACCTAAACTAGAAGCTAATAAATGGCCAAACTATAAATTCCTGAAATAAGCAAACAAAGGCTGTGCTTATTTCACGGGTAACTCAGACCTGCTGATAGTTTTATATAAATTTTTTGTAGTTAGATATGCAGGCGGGAGAACTTCTGGCTTCTGGTGAATATCCCTTTCCAGAAATGGGTTGTTTGAAGCTGAAACTTAAAGTGAAACTTGAGCTGCGTCAATCCATGTGAGCAGGAAAGCAACACACAGCTGCACAAGCCCCTGCCAAAGGAAAGAATTACATTTCATGGAGCTAGACTCTTTGGGATGTTTTCATTTCTTTTTAATATCCCTGCTGTGAGTCTCCTGCCCTTTCTCTGCTAAATGACCAGGGATCCAGTTTCAAAGCTGGCTTTGCGAATGTGTCTGTGGCTAATGAGGATAACTTGAGGTGTGACATTGGCCATGCCAAGCTGCGCCTTGCTGAAGATGCTCCTGCTTCCTTATCTTCTATTTGTCAAAACTCTATTTCATCAAAGACTATTTAGAGAGAGACCGAAAACTGTATGCAAGGCTCTAGCAGCTGGATCAGCCCTCTGCAAAGTGCTTATCATGGATCCGTAGGCTTAGCTTTTTGGGTATCTTTTTTCCTAACTCAGCAATGCCAACTGTGAAGAAAAACAAAATATCCTTTGCACAGCCCACAAAGACAGGACCCCAACAACACCCCACTGCTTCTTGCAAAGCCTTGGCATTGGGCTGTCCTGATGAAAAGCGGGTAAGAGAGATTGTACTTGGGTTTGGAAATGAAGTGCTGGTGGATACACAAAATGTGTGTCCTGGAAGCCCTAGGAAAAAAACAACTCAAGTAATTGGCTGTTCATAGTCACAGAAAGTCCTACAATGCACTGTGCGCTGACAGAAACGGCTCAGCAGAGCCGGTCCTTCTCCCAGAAACGGCAGATACTCGTTTGGATTACAGATCATCCACCTCCGGGTTAGAGGGAGTATTCAATCAGAAATGAGCTGTTCTCTCCTCTAAAACCAGCCCTGGTACAGACGTCAGGGAAATAAAGACCCTTCAAAGGCCAATATTTCAAAAAGAATATAAGAAAAACTGGCTTGTTAGTTAGGATGGTCTCTCTCCTCAAAAGTCGCAATACCTGTCTAAAGACAACAAGATGAGGCAGTGAATAAACTATCATTTTCTAGACCAGACAGCTCTGTGCCAGGTGAAATATTTCAAACTCTTCCTGACACGAAATGTCACAACTGATGTAAGTTTAAGTGGCCTCGGCTGTGGTCACGTCTTATACTCAGGTTTTGCCAAAAATACTGCGGTTCTTACAGACTGGGAGTAAAAAAGAAACAAACTTCTGTGGATGTAGAAGTATCCAAGAGCAGGAAACACATTTCCCATCTGCACAGATGGAGGCTGAAATACTTGTGAAAGGTATCACAAGGACTCTCATTTTCACACACGCTTTTCTGCCAATATATTTCCCAGTGGTTCTAGTTGGGGTCCGGGACCGTGGATTCAATCCCCAGTCTGCCCAGGTGGGACAAAACACAGCGAGTGACACCCTCTCGGTCGCAGCATGGACTAAATCCAAACTTAAACTGCTTAGATCAAACATCTGATTTTTAGAAGGCTAAAATTTTGCCAGCTGAATCCCATTCATAGGGAAAGCAGCTAACGGGGAGGTTAGGTTTAGCAGTTGGTCTGAATGGAAAGGGAAGGTCAGAACAAATCTGGCTGACTACAGAGCAGGCAAGGGCTGCATTAGTCAGATAAAGACCAAATGCCAATGGCATGTTGCGCTGGTTTTGACTGGGATAAAGTTAATTTTTTCCGTATTAGCTTGTATGGGACTATGTTTTGGATTTGTGCTGCAAACAGTGTTGATAACACAGGGATGTTTTCGCTATTGCTGAGCAGTGCTTACACACAGTCAAGGCCTTTTCTGCTCCTCACCCCACCCCACCAGCGAGGAGGCTGGGGGTGCACAAGGAGTTGGGAGGGGACATGGCTGGGACAGCTGACCCCAACTGGCCAAAGGGACATTCCATACCATATGGCGTCATGCTCAGCATATAAAGCTGGGGGAAGAAGGAGGAAGGGGGGGATGTTCAGAGCGATGGCGTTTGTCTTCCCAAGTAACTGTTACGCGTGATGGAGCCCTGCTGTCCTGGAGATGGCTGAACACCTGCCTGCCGGTGGGAAGTGGTGAATGAATTCCTTGTTTTGCTTTGCTTGCGTGTGCGGCTTTTGCTTTACCTGCTAAACTGTCTTTATCTCAGCCCACGAGTTTTCTCACTTTTACCCTTCTGATTCTCTCCCTCTTCCCACTGTGGGGGAGTGAGAGAGTGGCTGTGTGGGGCTTAGTTGCCGGCTGGGGTTAAACCACGACACATGTACATGGGTGTTTGACTACTCAGGCAATTTTTAACTGTACGACATCTTAAAAGCCTGTTCAGCAGCTGTTTGTAACCAACCGAGCCTTGCTTTGAACGGGCTGACAGCTCCTCTTGCACTGTGCTTTTTAAGCCAGGTTGAACCTAAATCCTCTGGAAGCAACACAAGACATGATTAAAAACCCCAGTCATTCTCTTTGGAAATCTAGCCATAGCCCTTCTATGCCTCAGTTTCCCCTCTGTAAAACAGAAATAACAAAGCTGCCTTTTTCAAAACCTTTGTGTTTATGAAGTGCATGTACAACGTAGGTCAAAGCATTCTTGACGAGGCAGAGACAAAAAACTTAGCACAATGCAGCCCTGACCTCTGTCTCTGTAACAACACAGGGACCCCTTGCTATCGACTGCTTGCATTTGAAGCTGCAAACTGCCTCTCTGCAAGCCAGTAACACAGGATCCAACTCTGTCTGCCCTCCTGGACCCAGCTGCTCAGAGCTTGGCTTATCTGGAGGGGGGAGGATTGCGAGTTTACACGCAACTCGACTGAGGGTGCCAGTCCCTGCCAAGGATTTTACTCGTATCCTGTCAGTTAGTTCGTGAATTAGCTTTCAGCTGCTTTGCTCCCCAAACTTCGGCAGCTGAAATCCCCCTCCTGTACACGAGTTCACTCGGCTGGTCTCCCACCTTACTGCCTGCTGCATGAAGCGATCAGGATCCACCGCTGAAAACGTTGTCAGGACTGTCCCCGTAGGCACCCCTTCCTCCAGCCTGATTAACTTGTGGTTCGTTGGGAAATATGGTGCTTCGTTGACATCTGTAACTGAAATGGTGACTCCCGCTGTTGACTGGAAGGACATCTGGATACCACTGGCCAGGGGAGCTTGGTTTGATACCATCACTGTCAGCATGAAAGCTCTGTTCATCTCGTAATCGACTGCCTAAAACAAACAAACAAGCAAGTATAGAGCCAAGCAGAGAGTAAATTCTACCTTCTGGCTGAAAGCTGCAAGATTTAGAAGGTAGATGATATCAAAATCATTGCCTCATCTCTTTCCTCCTGAGCTCACTTCTTTTGAAGGTGTAAATCCAGACCAGCTTCAATCCAGTGGAGGATTTGGCCTTCTGGTATTTGGAGGGTCAAATAGTTAAAAAACCCCCATGAAGTAAAAACTGCGAACAGCAGGGAGGATTTGCCCTGTGTTTTGTTCCAATGCTAAGTGGTTTCCAAAAAAGAACCTGCCTGTGCTGGTTGAGCATTGAATGAGCAAATCCACCAAGGGCTGCTCTAAATGCAAGAGACGGAGCCTGTTAAGAGGGACTGGACAGGTACTTAACAGTGCTATTAGCATTTAAAGCTGCTGACTAAGTAACTAGGACAGTCTATGCGGACTCATGAGCCTGAAGTGCTCTTCATTTTTCCTCTTAAGTGAGTTTATAAGCAAAGGTGGAGCTGCAAGGAACAACGCCTAGTCTGGTTAATCAGGCCGTCCTTCCAGTGGGACCTCCTGTCCTCTTGCAAGATGCCTCGCGATCTCCCGAGGGTGCCTGCCCACTCCCACGGATGCATTGTGCTGTTGGGTGGCCACAAATCTCTTTTCAACAGTGTGTCTTAAGAGCCAGAAGCAGTGAAAAGCCTTCGCTGGCACAACTGACTGAACCGCAGTATAATAATAATTTCTAAACCATCCCACTAATTATTATGAGGGAAGTCACTAATGATCTGCCAGGGAGGCTTGAGTTATGCAGGATCACACCTCTGCTTGTTAAAAAATGCTTTGCTGTAATTTATGAATTTAGAAGCGTAACCATTCCCCCTAATACCTTCTCGAGCGCTGAGTCTGCAAAGCGTACTCTCACGGTGTAAAACGCCGCGGTTACATTGACTTCGGTAGAGCTGTACTGATTTACATCAGCAAGATCTGGCTTCCATGTTCTGTTTAAAACCCAGTATTGTCAGGAGAGAAAACAAATCATAGGGGGCTACAGGAGAGAAGCAAATTTCAGGGGCAAAAGGTAAAACAGTGGAATCTCTATTCCACTGAAGTGCGAATGTTCTTATTGCTAAATGGTTTCCTGACAGGCAGGGCCAACATTTCATAAATACAAGGAAGCATAAAGATTCCCAGTACACCCACCAGCACTGACTCACGGACCTGTACCGCATTCAAAAAAGACACATGGTAAAAGTTCCAATTCAAACACTACTCAAGGCCTTGAAACAATTTGACTAATGCATTTCCGCAATTTCTTTTCACGCCCCTCTAATTTATATTCCTCCAGTCTTCTTTTTTTTTTTTTGGGCTGGCCTGTTTGTTAACCTTGCCCACACCTCCCTCCCCGCAGGGGCTCCCACGGAGCTGGGGGGTGATTTGAGCAGCTCCAGGGGGGACTGATGCGGGAAACCACTGGGCTGCCTGCCCGATGACGCACAGGACACTGACCACACATGCATCTGCTAGGATGTGGCCTGATGCAAGGGAATGGTTTTTTTCCCCCCAAAATGTAGAGCTGCTCACTCAGCTTCTTTCCCTCTTCTGGGAGCAACAAAACCAGGGCTGCAGAAAAGCAGTGCAGGGAGCGGGGCTGGACCGGGATCACCCAGGAACACCCAGTCCACAGACTGTCCTGGAGGCATCAGTGCCACGTGCTGGCACATGGTGGCAGAGTGTCCGCTGCACTTCAGTCTGCAAGAGAGCGCCAATCTGCCTCCTTCTCTTCTGTGCTCATCTGAGATCCATTGCACATGTTTTGTTGAAAAAAACCCCAAAACCGTAAAATCTGGGAGGTTCCTGGAATGTGTTGATGATAACTTAATTCTCCAAGTGTAGAGGAGCCAACAAGGAGAGGTGCTAC
>NW_009229347.1:0-220 GCF_000690835.1 Fulmarus glacialis
GGGGAAAGTTAAAAGGAGTGAGAAACACCCAGGACAAGACATCAGCACAACCCTTACTAGACATCAAAGAATCCCCTTCATGGCACACGCAGCTGGGGACGCCAGCTGTCACCGCTGTCACCGCTGTCCTCCCTGCTTGGAGCTGGCCCCGAACACCCAGCAATGGGGCAGGAGCATCCCTGGTCCCCGTCCCCCTCCCCCGTGCCGCAGGACACAGCTG
>NW_009229348.1:0-1591 GCF_000690835.1 Fulmarus glacialis
CGCCGGGAGGTGCGGGCCCTGCGGGGTCGCGTCGTGTCCTGGTGCTGCTCGTCCGTGGTCCTTCTCTGCTGAAGCTGAACGTCTTCCTAGCCTGGAGCAGGGACTTGACTTTTGTTGCAAACAGTTAAATGAAGTGACTTTTTGCCTAGTTAAAGATAATTTAGTGGGAAGTTTTCTCTTTAATGGGAAGCTTGCAGATTTCTGAGAGATGCATACTTCTAACGTCTGTTACTCAGGGATTTTGGTGCAATGTGTAACAACACAGGTATCACTTTTAATTTTGGAAATAGTTAATGTATTAGAATTTGTACCTTTTTCATAGCTAATTGGATTTGAAATTGGATCTCATTCTCCTGAATAGATTATGTGCCTGTTTGTGAGTTTCTGCCTGCTATGAGTATGTTTTTCTCTATTCTTGATTACGCCAAGCTAAAAAGAGATGTGGTTTCTTACCAGAGAAACAGTTAATTCAACATAAGACGAAAGTACTCCTTAATAATAAATCTTTAAGAATAATGATATAAAATGAAAGCTTACATAATAAATTTGATAATAGTAAGCTCTTAACTAGATCAATTGTCTACTATAAATAAATCTTTTTGTGCTGAAGTACTGCAGTAACAAGATAACTTTAACTGTTAAACTGTATTTAGTGAGTACAGCTCTGAGAGTCACGTAAAATTTCAGACATCTGAGTCAGTCTCTTAAACGATAAGCCATCATATAATTGGGGGAAAAGAAATGCATGTTTGTTACAAACAAGGTGATTCAAAGATTTGTATGCTAGATTGTATTGTGACCCCTTGATAATTTTTTACGAAGTTATTCCATGCTTATCAAATGCTACTTTGAAGATATTCTTAAATTGTGTAGTATTTTTTTTTTCCTGCTAAAGCATGAATCATGATTTAAATCCAAAATAGTTCCAATATGAATATCCATGTTCCAAGAACTGATAATTTGAACAATGTTTGATGGGTACTGGATTATATCTGAATCATAACTACTTCAAGTGCTCCTCCAGAAGTTTCTGGTAGTACACTTCTGTCATTTGAAAACTGAGAGTGTATTTTTGTAAGTTTAACTGTATCTGAACTGTAATTTACATTGTGATTTTTTTTTTTTTCCTCCTTCACTAATAAAGGTGAAGGTAAACCTGCTTTTTAGCTTAGCAGAAGTCTTACTTGATGTTTTATTTTATCCTTCAGTAACCTTTTTCTACTTTGCTTTTGCATTTCACCTGAAGAGATGCTTCAGGGCTATAAATAGGAATGCCAAAACCCAGTATTTTTACTGTTTGTTTTTTGTGTGTCTTTTTTTTTTTTTTAAACAGTAGTAGAAATAATGTGGGTGGGTATATCTTCATAATGTGCTGTTCTTCTGGTTTATTAAGGTAATTTAATCAGGATTACTACATCATTTGGTTCTAAATGATCTGAACTTGCAAAGAGGATGTTGTCCATTCATGCTGCTTTCTGACAATGAATCTAGCATTAAAATGAAATTTGGATGAGCTATGAGTGAGTTTAATAAGAAATGTGAATCTTCCCCCTGGAAAAAAACTTTTTTTTCCCTGTGGTTAGCTATTCCT
>NW_009229348.1:1603-23901 GCF_000690835.1 Fulmarus glacialis
CTGTGTTGCAGACAATAAACAGGAAGGAGTTTTGGTTAAGTCCCCCAGGAATACCAGTTAAAAGTGTAAACTTAAGGGAATTACTGGAACTTACTCAGAATCCAAAGAAGAGTTAAAGCTTTTTTTCAGAAAGCTAAAAAAAAAAAAAAAAAAAGAGTACATATCATTAATAGTTAAGGAGTTACTGGCTTTTTTTACTATAACTGAAGCTTATCCCTAATATTTTATGGATACGCTCCAGGGGGAAAAAAACCCTTACCTCAAATGTTTAAATTATTTTAAATTAAAAAAAAGTCTTTTAATTAATTTTCTTAGCATGTCTTGATTAGTATTCCTTTCAGGTTTTATTTTTACAGTGATTAAATGTGTTGTTTTCAGGTCACTACTGAACAAACTTAAGGCTATTCTAGTCTGATAGACCTAAACTCTAATATTTGTATACTTTCCTGCACTACAATTATGGGATTTCCAAAACTTTTAATTATTTTGCTTTAACAGGTGACTGGTAGAAGAGAGAGACCTATTCCTGACTATGTCGAGGAGAAAGTTGGAGAATAAAAGCCTTCCTGGCTTGTTAGCCACATCTCTGCAGACACAAATTAAGACAGACAATTTCCACAATTTTTATATGCTTGAATCGAAAGAGCTAGGAAGGTAAGATTATTCCCATTTATTTTATTTTAGTAAGAGGAATTTCTGCTGCAAGAGAACTCTTTGTGCAATGATAGACCTTTTCTGGCAAACTTTTACGGTAGTAGATGTGGAATGAAGTGTGCCTCTCCCTTTCCCCACTCCCTTCTTTGCAGTATCCAACAAATTCCCTAGGGACCAGGAAAAGGTACAGTGAGACCTAAGTTGCCAGCCTTTTCCATGTCAGAGAGATTTAGCCTGTTTTCATAGGCATGCAGATCTGGGATTATGTTCCTTTTCTTCCATTTACTCTGTCTAGTCACACATCACATTCCAGGTACATAAACTAAAGAAGAGATGACATAGGGTAATACTGCAAGACAAAGAGTGGGGATTTTGAGTTGGTTGTTCCGGTTATTTGGTTGAGTTTTTTGAAGTCCAGAAAACAAAGACCTTTTTCTCTCCCCCTCCCACCCTCAAGCAGTTAGTCTAAGTTTCTAAGAACCTGCTGTTTCAGAGTAGTTTTGCAGCCTGCTTCCCTTGCTCATGTTTGCAGCAGTAAATAAAACAAAAGAAAAAAAAAAACCCTTGGTATTTATGATACTGTTTCAGACATCTGAGTTAATGCTTTTTTGAAATCATTGGGTTAATTCATACCTTGAAAATATTCAGGGAATTGGGTGTAAAGCCATACAAACATAATGCCATGGTCATGTTTCCAAGCTCCTTGAACGGAAGTGGCATGGGTCAGTTTTACAGTTGTGCCTTGCTGTGCTACATAGCGATCCTTTGCACCTGTAGCTTGTTTTGTCAGCAAAGATGCTCCTCTACATGTGATTTTGTAAGCTCTTTAGCCTTCATTGTTCTCTTGGTTGGTTTATTTTTTCCCCCCTAGCAGGTGCTTTATCTGGTACACTTTTATAAAAAGTGTACCTTGCAGCCCATAACTTTCTTCTTTTCTTACCCCTTTGTCAGCTCTAGTTTGAATTCTAGGCTCTTCAGAAGCAATTTATGTGCACCATCCTCTAGAACTCCAGTATTTTTAAAATGCTGGATTTTCAGATTATACATACCTATGAGATGATGTCTAAAGCAAACTAAAGTATAGATTTTGCATGCATTCCAAAACACAGTCTTTAATACTTTCTGTACATGCAAAACCAGGCATAACAAAGTAAGTGCCAAAATGCAAAGAAACAGAAGCAGAGTAGTATGTTTTCCAAACATATTTTTGACTTTTCCTGGCCTAACAGTGTGTGTATGCGTGTTTTTTTTTAATGTTTTAAGTGTTTACAACACTTCATAAGTGATGTAAAATCCACCTTTCTCTGTAGCTTCTCTAAAAGATTTAACATGCTTTCCTTTTCACTTGCAATTTTCTTCTTCCTCTTCAGGTTACTTAGTAAATGGTTCTTTTGTTCTTCTCTGCTTAATCTTCCCAAGTCCCATTTCTTCCTCCCACACCCTTATCTTTTAGGTCCTTTGGTATTTAAGACACTGACTCATAAAACAGGCAGGTTCTCTTTAGTGGGTTAAGTAGTTTTGTCCCCAGCGTGTGGATGTCTTGGCTTCTTTTGAATTAGTTGCATTTCTGTGGTTTATAACTTGGGATATGAAAACAACTTGAAATCAGTTTTTATCTTGTAAAACTGGGCTGTAAAGTGTGATGGTTAAGCAGTTGCTTTGCAGGCAACAAGGAGTGGGAACCACTTTGCTTCCTTCAGTGCCACACTTCAGATCTGACTTCTTTTGCATTTCTGGGGAAATTCCACTCCTCTAAAACAATTTTGTGTCTTAATAATTTTGTCTTAATAATTGGCACACTACAAATACAATATAAACAAGTGAAAATTCTTACATCATCTATCTGGAGATACTGCTGACCCTCAAAACTGTTATACCCACAGCGACTAGAAGGAAGATGTGCAAAAACTATCAGGGAAGATCTTGCTGTTCTCATGAAACTCAACCAGTTCCCCTTTTTTAATTTTAGAGAAACTTTTGCGGTTGACAGGGTAAAACGAGAATGTAAGCTGTGGGGGAGTATCTTAAACTTCGGTATATTATGAAATTCAGCTCAATAACTTCTGATGCTCTGCAGTAATAAGCTGGTTTAACAATTGGGAAAGGACTTCGCCATTTCAGGGTTACAAATAGTTGCTAAAATGAAGACTGTGCATCTATCAGACTGTAAATAACTTTCACCTCTTAAATTAATTTTTCTTTTGAATTTTGTACTCTTACCTTTCTAAATTTGGTGCTTTAAAAAAAGGACAAAGAAATCTGACAACTAGTTGATGTTGAAATAAATGATGACAGAGAAGCTGTTTTGTTGAATTTATTTCTAAATAAGTGATAGCAGTGTGATTAAAGGCCAACTTTACATGTTTAATAATTTAGTCAGATTTGTACAAACTGTATGTAACATATGGTTATTTCCAAATGCAAATCTGATTTTTCATGAGATGCACATACCTTTTTTGATTAAATACTGAAGTCTAGATTTTTCAAAAAAGCCTCAGACATGCTTTTTTTTTTCTAAAGAGATGTTCCATTTAGGCACTGTTTTTTTTGAAGCAGAAGAAAGACAAAGCCTGCAGGGCAACATGGTCTTTTCTACTAGAGAAGCTAATTTAGTTGAAAAAGCGCAGGTCAGATAGCTCGTACTGAGCTTCCTCATCAAGTTTGTTCTCGGTATGCTGTGATAACAAAAAACATGCACGGAAAGGTGTCGTTTTTTCGAAGACCTTAGTGTAGATCTAGTTCTTTGTACACAGTTTTATAACTGTTTTTAGAATTTTACACAATTTATTTTAGCCCTTCAAGTTGTTTTTTTTTTTTTTTAAATGATGTTTTGTGTATCACTTGAAAACACTTTACAAGTATGCAACTAGGCATTTCTGGGAATGCAAAACTTGTGATTATAAAACTTTGTTTTTTCAGGAGTTTATAACTTGGCTTAAAAAACTGCATTTTTTCCCCCTAATTTTTTAAAAGGTCAGCTTGGTGTTTTCACTGCAGTATGTGGTTTTCTTTTAAAAACATTTCTTTGCCAAAATACATTTTTGTTTCCATACCTAAACAGTTGGCTAGGAAATAAAGCAGCGCACTTTGTCTAACTGTAATTGAGAAAGAGAATGCTAAGTAGTGGGTGTCTTGCTGTTAAGATGTTTTTAAACATTTTGCAGATACCTGGGGTTTTTTTTTTTTAACAGTACTACATGATTTGCGGAGGGAAATTCTTTATGACTCTAAAATTTTCTGCACTGAAGACCTTCCCCCCCATCCCAGCATACAAATATGCTTTATTTTCTGTGTTCGTTCTCTACATTTCACAGGGTTTTGCTTTGTTTATTAGTGTATCCTGTAGGTGCTATAATGTGGTTGAGTTTTTTAATATAATATTGCCAAACTGAACAAAGCCTTGAGCAGCCTGGTAGGATCTCATAGCTGGCCCTGCTTTAAGCAGGAGGTTTTGCTGGAGACTTCCAGAAGTCCCTTCCAACCTGAGCTATTCTATGATTCTGTGATCCTACAGTGAGAATGTCCATGTAACCTGATACTCTGATTTAATCTAGGCTGTATGAAGGGAATTGTACTGGGTCTCGCCAAAGCTTCATCTAGCTTAGTGTCCTTTCTCCTACAGTGGCTGAAAGTGAATGTTCAGGGAGTAGCATAAGAACAGGCCAAACATGGCATTCCCCTGATAATTTTTTTTTTTTTAAGTTTCCTATTATTTGCCATGCCTTTTTATTTCTAATGGTAATTCACATAGTTTTTATGTTCTAAGTCTTAATGTTTTCTCTTTTATTTTGTAGAGGAAGATGTGCTGTCGTTAGAAAATGTATAGCTAAATCCACAGGCCAAGAGTATGCAGCTAAATTTTTAAAGAAAAGAAGAAGAGGTCAAGACTGCAAAGCAGAGATTCTTCATGAAATTGCCGTGCTTGAATTAACGAAATCTAATCCTCGCATAGTTAATCTCCATGAAGTCTATGAAACAGCAAATGAAATCATCTTAGTGTTGGAATAGTAAGTATGCCTTCATCAGATGTTCCACATTTGTAGTTACAATCTCTCGCTTTTTGCATGAGTTGCCTGAACACTCAGAAGAATTATAACAGTATGCTATATACATTATGCTAATATTTCATTATGATATGCCTTATAAGCTCTTAGGCACTTTTCTGGTATGATTTTTTTTCATGTAAATGCAAGAGTTGAATCAATTGCTGTTAATTTCAATATTTGGTTTTGTACATGTGTTTTGTTACATCCACAGCTAGTGAGTTATGTCAAACAATACAGAATAAGACATAAAACAAAATACACTGAAACCTATGGTAGTTTTGTACTCAAAATTTAAAAAAAATGGACTGGAAGTTTTTTCTTTAACAAAAAGCTATAAGAAGATAAAAAGAGATTCTTCTTTCTTCTTACTGCATAACTCGGTTTCGTAGGCGATTTCGCTCAATTTCAGATTGAAATATTTTTTGTGCCTTTAAATACTGTATCAGGAGGGTAATTTTGATTAAAACTTGCCTGTTTAATTTGAGCAGATTAGTTCTTCAGCTAGTTGGATTTTTGTAAAAAAAGCTCTGATCAGTTTTCAAGTCAGGCTAACCTAATATAAAACCTGAATACAAACTCGAGAGTGTACTGTTTTGTTTTTTTTTTTTTCCCCTTAAAGAATCTTTCATGCAAGCTGACCAGAGAGAATGTCCTTGCATCCCATAGAAAGTACATATTGCTTCGATGCATCTTAAATCAGACCAAAAAACGTAGCCACTGATACCAAGTACACAGATTTCAGAGAAGCTCAGCATGTCCATGTTCTGTGAACTTCAGTCACTGCTTGACACTTCTTGGTGACTGAAAACTTGCAATTCATTTGCGGGTTCTGAGCTTCTGAATTTAGTGGTTTTGTTGTTTTAAAACTGTTTGGCTTTTGGAGCTGTTTCCTGCAAAATTCCCGTATCTTTTTAGATGCCCTTGTGGCTTCTTATAAGCTCTGAAAACAAGTTTAATTTGGGAATCTAATTTGAATTATCTGTCATGTGTAAATGTTTGTTTGGAATGTAAGGAACAAAAATGCAGTTTGTGAAATTAATTCAGAAAGTCTCTCTCTAGGTACGATTTAAGTTTCATGTACAAAGTATTGGAAGAGCTGTTAATGGTGGTCTGCACACACCATGATAAATTCCTTCAAATTTTCCAATGAATGTAGCTAAATAATCATAAAACCCACCTTTTTTCCTGGAACTAGATGATCCCTAACATACTATTAGTTGTTCTGAGAAGGCTAGAGTAATAAATAATGTAGAAGTAAAGACAAAGTCCAGATGAAAAGTTTTGAAATTCTTATCAAGAACAAGTGCAAGTTCACATAAAAGCCATACTGATTTTCCTGCTTCTTTTTCGCTCAGCTAATTCCATCTTGCTTATTAAAGCTCTGTAATGAAACAATTTCCTTATACTACATTGGTATTAATGGTCTACTTTGTAGTAGGGTTCAGAAGTCTTACCGTAAGGGTTCCTAGTTCTGTTGGGATCAGCAGAGGGCTGATTACACTTCTAAATTATGTCCTTCTGTAGCAGAAGGCATGGATTTTTTTTTTGTTTGTTTCTCATTTTCAGAACTCTAAAGCAGTACTTTAAAAGAATTGCAAGAAATTAGTCTTTTACTCATAAAATAGTTTACAAGATTTCCCATTTAGCCGTATTTTTCCTCCTACATGTGGTCTTCGCTGTTGTTGGATTGTATTGGTGGGGTTCTTTGGAAGATGTAGTAGTAAGAACCAGTTTGTGTAAGCGCACATTTTCTAAATAAAGGAGAGAAATGGATGCTCGCTGTCTGTGAGGACTCCCAAATCCTTTTCAGCGGAGCTGTTCAGCTCTTTACTCATCTGGTTGTCCGCCCATCCAGACCATAATGTAACTTAGATAGAAGAATACTATGGGAGACATACTTCAGCTTGCTAAAGTTGAAGTAAATGACACCCACTGCTCTTCCTCTCTTCTACATTTTGTCATAAAGGCAACTAGGGGAGGCATTACTGATACTCGCATAGCTCCAGCAGGTTAGTGACTGTGTTTATCTATGTGATCCATTATCTAACTTTTTTTATAGACTCTATCATTTTGCTAACAATGAAATTCAGGCTTACTGATCTGTAGTTTTGAGGTAGCCCTTTATCCTTAAGAGAGAGAAACTTCAGGCAGTTAGAGCAGGCTGAATAATAATTTCAAACCCAGTGTGAAAGGAAACAGCTGACACTCTGTCAAAGTGTAGAAGTATAACTAATAAAACACCTGCAACATGGTTATTTCCATGCTTCCTTTATGCTGTACTAATAGTAGGGTTTTCTGTAAGTAAACAACAGCCTTTTGCTGAGGAAGACGTATTTGAGATGCTGTGTGAAAGCAGTCTCATCTTTGTTGCTAGTGCGGAAATGGTAGATTTCAAAGTGACAGAGCTGAGTCCTTGTATTTGTGAATATTCTGTGTCTACTAGAGTTCTGGAAGATACTGCTCACTAACTGGCTAGGCAACTGTGTATTTAATCAGCAGCAGCATGCTAGATTTTCTTCCTGGAACCTCTCTGATAGAAATACCTGATTTTCAGTCTTCCATCAGGAAGGACCTAGGGCGGCAAGTATGCAGTTTCCTCTCACTCCAGAAATAGTTTTCAGCAACTCTAGCTGTTCATTGCATTGTAGTTCTTACATTTACACCACAGCCACATCATGTAAAAAAATGATGATTTTTAGTCCCCAATTCAGAGAATAGGAATAATGCTGGGCTTTCTTGCTTTGAATTACTTATGGAACTAGTCTAATGGAAGAAATTTTAGATTTGACTTGAAAAGAAAGGCTGCTGCTGTTAGGGAATGATGATAGAACTTATCTTCCTGAAGCCATCTTCACACTCACTCACAGGAAAGCATGCTTGAGGGTACCAAAGCATTATGAGGTTTTTAGCCACAAAGTTCTGTTTCACTGTCTCAACTGCTGTTGCCATCTGTGGCAACAAGAAGAAAGAAAGAAAAAACATCATCAGATTTTTTTTTCTTTTTTTCCTTTTCTAACTGCTTATATGATGTATCTTGGCATAAGTATGTGTAAAAAAAAGAAAAAAAAAAAGTAGCAATATTCCCAGCTTCTCTGAGAATATGAATATGATTCTATGAATATATATTATATAAATAGGTACTATATATAAAATTTTTCTTCACTTAAGCTTGAAAATTCAAACTTAATACGTAAATGTTCTTGAATGTGTTTCAGTGCTGCTGGAGGAGAAATATTTGACTTGTGTGTCCCAGATCTGGATGACAGAATTGGTGAAAGGGATATTATAAGACTTATAAGACAAATACTTGAAGGACTTCGCTGCTTGCATGAAAACAATATTGTTCATCTTGATTTAAAGGTGAGACTGCAGCAGACTTTTTATTTTAGTACTTTATCGTCAACTTACTATTATGATAATCAAAGCCATTTGTTAAATACGTAACAAAGATGAGGAGAAAAAGCAGTGCATTAGATTAAATAATTTTTAAAAATAAAATTTAGCAATAAGTATTGCATAATAGAAGCTGAAATGTCATTTAGTACATTGGGATTTTTTGCAGCTTGTATTTTATTAATTGAGAATTAAATATTTTCTATTCTAGCCTCAAAATATTTTGCTGAGCAGTGTCAATCCTCTTGGTGATGTAAAAATTGTAGATTTTGGTATGTCTCGGAAGCTTGAAAATTCTAGTGAACTGCGGCAGATCATGGGAACAACAGAGTATCTAGGTATGGAAGAGTTGCTTCACAATTTCTAATGTGTGGTTTTGAGAAAACAGAAATAGTTCTTGTAATGTGCATATCAACTTATCAGTCATTACTGGAGAAAGAATGATAAGACAAGGCAACATGTTTTGAGCTGTTCTTTTTTTGGAGTAGTCAGCAAACATTTGCACCAAAAAAATCCCGAATTATATCAATAAGTTCACCTCTAGTTTCATGCTGTAGCATTTGCTATGACACAGACTGTTAAATCAACAAGAAATTTTGGCTGCTAAATTCTTTTGATTAGAGTTGAAATACAACATTAGCATGTACAAAGAAATGTTCTTTGAATTAGGAATGCTATTTAGGATGATGATTTAATGAGATGAAAATATTCCTCAGAAAGGGAAAGATTACCATTAACACTGGGCCCTCTCTGAGGGACAGGTTTCTTTAATGATCTGACTACACTCAATTTTAAGAGCATTTCAATCTGTAGTGAATAACTTGCTATCTAGCATATGCTAACAGCCACTGATCCTAAAATTGGCTTGGTCGTCTGGCTTTGCAGTGTTAACGTGCCAAAGGCTTTATGCATTCCTCTTAAAAAGCTATATACTTGAAAACCTCTTAGAAGAATCTTTTATGTGCATGCATCTGATTAGAAAATATCTTGGGACTTGGATAGAATAGACTTTAGGCCATATAGTGCCGTTTTAGTGTGAACCTGTTCAGCATCGGTGTGTCTAATCAAACAGAAATAACTTTTTTCCACCCTTGTGGCTTGAAAATAAAAAACTCTATTATTGAAACTGCACGTTTAGTCTCATAATAATGGTTGGCAAAAAACTGCCGGAAATCTAGTGTATGAGTCAAGGCCACTTGAATAATGTATCTATTAAAGTGTTTTTCTTCTCCCCATCTCTTTCTCTAGCTCCAGAAATCCTAAACTATGATCCTATTACCACAGCTACAGATATGTGGTAGGTAATATATGTTAATTCATTTTATTGAGGTAGGCGTGACCACTTAACAATCTACGGGCCAGATCCAGACTCTGATGCAGTTTTATCTGGCTTCCAAGAATACCCTTCTGTTGGTGTGCTGACCAAAAGAGGGAGAGTTGGCAGGGGAAGGAGCCCTCAGGATATAATTCAGGGCTTACAGGAATATGGGTCTGTTGCATACCTCGTAGGGAACGCAGATGGCTTCTGAGCATGCAAAGTCTAGGTATTTGTTCGAAGGGAACAATAAGAATGATTGGATAGCATACTTTAGGTATTAGTTACTCTTGGATGACATGCTTCAGGTATTAACTACTCTTGGACACTCCGCCCTCCCCACTTTTGTACCATTAAATAGTTTTATTATACAAATGATGAGAAGTATTTTAACTTTCTACTTCTTATCTTTAGAGCAATATCTGCAGAATGAGTCATAAAAAATGAGACAAGTACCTTAAACTAATCCACAACTTTATTAAGTATACTTTGTGGCCTATTAATTTCATGAACTATGTTGGTGTAAAGGCTAGCTTTGGGATGTTTTCTTAAAAACATAAAATATTCATATGCTCTTCTTAGGCATCTAAATAATTAAAATTCAGTTTTAAAAGTTGCTGTGTTCTAGTTACTCCTTTGAAATTCTCAACTTGTAATAGTAAATAAATTTGTTCCTGAATTTTTTTTAACCACTTATTATTTGCCTGCTTTTGTGGGAAGACATAAAAACAAACTACTGGCGCTCTACTCAAAATGACAAACAGAGCAGTTGCATGTTTCTACACTGTAATGAGTACTAACGTTTGATCTATCAGATCACAAAACCATTTTTATTATGCATCAAGAAACCATCTAAGACTTACAATAATTCACATGATTTGTGGAACTCACGTTCATGTTCTTAGAGAAGAAAAATCTCAGCAAGAGGATATTGTAACACAAATGTTGATTGTACAGAAAGGTTGACTAAATCTCAGCCTTTGACACTTCATCCAGAATTACAGTGAAAGATGGTTTTTATTTAAATGCAAATTAGAAAGTCTATCATCCAGAATTGCCATATGTCAAGGATGGGCTGTGTAAAAGTGGTATTTTTCCTAACAATCTCAGTGGGAAGAAAAGGGTATACTGAAAGTAAGCAATTTTCAAAAATCCCTTCCTTGAGATACATACATAGCTTTCCTTGTGTGTGCATGTGCATACATGCTTCAGTCACATAAAATTGAGATGTCATATGATGTTTCTAATTCTTGAGTGTGGCATACATCAGGAAGCTTGATCTGCAGCACAATAAATGTGGGGGGTATATTGTTTAGGTATGCTATACATTGTGTTCTTATCTCAGGAACATAGGTGTAATTTCATACATGCTGCTGACACAAGAATCTCCATTTGTGGGAGCTGATAATCAAGAAACTTACCTTAATATATCTCAAGTTAATGTGGATTATTCAGAAGAAACATTTTCATCAGTTTCACAGCCTGCCAAAGACTTCATTCAAAAACTTCTCATAAAAAATCCACAGTAAGTAACAAACTCCTCCAGGCAAGAATCTTATCTTTTATGTTTGTGGAGCACCTAGAAAAAGTGAATGTTAATTTGGGAGCTTAATACCCCTGATATGATCAGTCAGACATTTCACAATGCATTGGTATTATCAGCTGGATATTTAAAAGTGTAGATTTATACTTTTCCATAATATATGAAAAGGATCTTTGGTTCACTGTCTGGCTATTATTGTAGTCAGGCTTGTGCTTTGAGTTTTGTATTTTGAGTTTGTTTGTATTTTCATTCAGAGGACAGATTATTAACAAATCTGATGAAATATATTCTAGAAAGGTCACATTCTTGTCTATAATTTAACTTTTTATTGCACAATTTGGAGAGACAAAATGCAATCTTTTTGATGCAGTGCTTTCTTGTTTCCTGACTTATCTTTAATGTATCTTTTTACTTTAATAATTTTATATAAAAACATGGCAGTCTTGTGACTGAGCATATATTCTTCAGAAATATATAGTGTTTTGCCATGTTCAGTCTTTAAAAAAAAATGTTCTCAATTGAAAGTACAAACTTCTTTTTGTTTGTAAGGCGCATTTCCATAACTTTGCATTCTTTGGGAGTTCAGACTCTAATCAAGGCCTTTCAAAGCAGCTGAACTTTGAGAAGATAGTCTTTGAGAGTGGGAGAATTACAGACATTAACTGTGTCTATTCTTGCTGTATAGCATTAAATCTGGATTTTTTTTAAACTGTTGGCACCAGCAAATGCAGTAAAAAGACAAAAAAACACCCCCCCAAAAAACTCCAACAAAACACACCACCACCTTCCCCCCCCCCAAAAAAAAAACACAAAACAAAAACAAACCAAAAAACAACAAACCTAAAGGAAAACACCCTAAAAGGTATATTGGGGGGAATAATATTGTAAAGTCAGTTAGTCATGTTCTACTAGGCATGGTCAGGTATTATCAATTCTAGTGCTACGTATTGTCATTTGTGGTGAGAGAGTAGTCCCGGTCTTCTTCAGAGAGCCTGCGGCAAGCAGGAGTGACCCTGTTGTTTGGTTGCAAAAGAGGTTCTTTGATAGGAGGGGACGATGGGAGATGATATCCACTTCGACTAAATAAGGAGTCCATATAAACTCATGTCTGGACAAGATCAAGGATGAACAGTCCTTTCTATTTTGGCTTCTCACATAGAGGGTTTGTCAATATCTGGAATAACTCACAAAAACCATAGTATCATGAGGGAAGCAATTATGAAGAGCCTGCTTTGATAATTGTTAGTGTGGACCTGTGGGATGTTTGACGTTCCGTCACAGTTACTAGTCTACTTGCTTTCTTGCTTCTGGGCATCTTGGAGTCTTTGCTATACCCTCAATAACCTTTTTTTTCCCCCGTTCTAATTCTTGATGACTATACCTTCTTGCATCTTAAGAGGAAAAATCTGTCCCTCAACTAGTCAACTCTGTAAAGCTGCAGTCTCTGACCAAAAAAAATTCACGTGTTCCGGTAGAGTTAAGGACAAGTAGTGGGCTCTATTGCATTTCCAGCAAGTTCTGTGGAACTTAACAATTCAAAACGTGATGAAAACTGTAGTAGCACTAAATTAGGTTATCCAAAGGAACCATTTGGTAAGTCTGTATTTTGTTTGGTAGTACCTACACTTTGGAAGGGTTTACACCAGTTTATGATGAATTGCAAGAGTAAAACACTGCAAAATGTAGATAGAGTTGATGACATCATGTTATTTGGCCCTCCTTGAAAGCCCAATGACTGAATATTCATTAGCCTCCCTGTTTACAATGGTCTGTATAAAACATAGGACTTCAAAAGCATAAGAACTTGCACATATATATTTACAATGTTGAAAACATTCCAAGGGACTAAATGAATACCAGCTGAGAAATACCTGTTCCTTGTTCTGATGAAAAGCTTACCAGTTCTGACACTCAGCAGTAGGGGAAACTATCAACTAAAATTTAGATGCATGTTGCCAATACTTAACTATAATAGGGTCTAATGTGTTTTTTAGCAGCAGTGGTAGTGGTGGAAAAACAGCAATATTGACTCTTTAGTGTCAATTCTGCTTAAGATTTCTTAGCATGTGTCAGAGATATTTTAATTACCTTTTTAGTATTTCTGAAATTAACTTAAACAACTTTACCCTTTTCTCTTTCAAAGGGAAAGACCCACAGTAGAGGCCTGTCTTTCTCATTTGTGGTTGCAGCAAGGGGAGTTCATACTCTTGTGTAGCCCTGAAGAAACTTATTGCTCTTCTCCGATGTCAGGACACGCCACAAAATGCTCAGAAGAGCAGAATATAAAATCCAGTTGTAATGGTACGTGTAGCAACAAGGAGGACAAAGAAAACATTCCAGAGGACAGCAGTACAGTCTCCAAACGTTTCCGTTTTGATGATTCATTGCAGTATCCCCAAGACTTCATGACAGACTTCATATGTTAATGTGTGATATAGACTTTTATAAAATGAATTTAGCATAATCTGTTCCAGTGGCGAATATAAGATTATGGCTTGCCAATTCATGCAGCATTGGCATACTGGAAATGCACTTTGATTCTTTTATGCTGGTGCTACCTTTTCTATCCATTGCTGGCAATGGATTTAACTCCTGAGAAATTGGGGTTGTTGCACCAATAAAATGAATTATTTTTTTTAAGAATATATAATGAAATATTTTTGCACTTTTCAAGTTTTAGTCCAAAAATGATGCCAGAGTGAACAAACCAAAACCTGGAAAGGAGTTTGTTTAAACTCAGGCTTTGCCAAACAGTGGTTGAATACATGCACTCTTTTATGACTCGCTCTAATGAGAAATTGGTCTAAGCAGGAAAACTGAATCTAGGTGTCTTACTGGGCTTATTTGTGACCACCATTCTCATCACTTTAAATGGAAGCTAAAGTTGGTATGTTTTGGGAATATGATACATCTGATGGGGCCATTTGGAAAACTGCTTTCTCTCTAGGATCATTAATAGTTAAGGAAATGTTTCTGCCTTATAGAACTGGTCCACTTAGGGATTATAATGCATACTCTGTGTGTTTTTCCTGTGTTGGATCTCTGGAATGCTTGAATAGAAAACAGGTAGATTGTCAGGCCTTGTGCTAGTGGTCCTTTGGTTCTTATCAGTAAGTTATATTTGAAGAGGATGAGGGTCCCATGCTGATGTGAATATTTGATACACTTGTTAGTTTGCTTTCATAAAACCTCTGAAATAGTATCGTCTAACTGTATTGACCTATTATTCATCTTAACAAAAAAACAAACAAAACCCACAAAAAACTACACCCACACAAAAAAAACCCAAAACAGAAAGCCTCTTTAGAGTTAAAAGTAATAACTGAATAAACTGAAAATAACCATTTTTTGCCAGTGAAGCTGCAATTAAAAGCTTTTCATTATGCCCCTCTAATGCAGTGCATCTTTCTGTCAATTATTGTTAGCCGTAATAGCTTCACGCCTGCTCTGAGAAACGGACTGCAGTGTGTTAGTATTTAAAGCCAAACTACCTAATAATTGTTCTAAGCCTTTACATTTGGGTTGTTTAGCGGGTTTGTTATTTTTTTAAGTTATATCCCTTCCACTTCCTGTTTCTAGGCTCTGAGGAAATAATGCGTATGTCAAGTTTTGACTTACAGCAAATGCCAATCATGCCTTAACAGCCTGAAGTTAATACTGACAAGATAAAATCCTAATCGTAACACTGAGGCTGGAAGTCTTTTTGTGTAGGAAAAACTCTTATAAATATTTTGAAAGTAAATGGCACTTTAAAATACTTCTGGGATTTTCCACTCCTCAGAGCTTAGACCTAAGTGTCTTTGATTTGGATTTGGTTTGTTTTGTATAATAAAATATCACAATCTGATAATCTTTTTCAAGTGTGCCTGTGGACTTGTCAATAGTTAGGCAGATTGAGGTTTTGGAACAACATATGATTGAGAGGTGAACACGAGTGGTAAAAGGTTGTATTTTATCTTTCTTGGCACAAGGAAGGAACAGGTTTTTTTACAAATAGATTGCAATATACGGTATCACCATAATGCATGGGGGAATTCAGGACTATTATCTTTATTTTGGGTGACACTCATGTCGACAAGTGAGAAGTCGACTGAGGTGTAAGGCATGTAAGACTATCTTTCAGCTTATGTTTGTCAGAAGAAAAAGTTTTCCAAGACTTAATCTTATGTGAAATGAAGTACCGGCTGTATTCAGCATGGATGAAGCTCAGATGCCTAGGTATAAATGAACCACACTGAGTCTCCTCTGTATTAATTCTCATATAACTTTTTTCAGTGATACTGATAATATATATTATTATAAAATGACTTTGCTGGAGGCAGTTGTTGGATTGTGTTCAGGTACCTTATACCCTTACTTTTCAAAGTCCTTGGCTTTTCCCAGTTGGAGTCTTTTCTAACCTTTTGTTTTTTCTACCAGCATGGAGTCTAATTTGAACTCGGTAAATTAAAAATATGAACTATTTTATACATACTCAGAAGTTAAAGTTCACTTAAGATAAAGAAGAAAATGTCAAAAAGCTGCAACAGATAAAGGTAGAAAAGAATGTTTTTAAAATTGTTGAATTTTAAAATTCTGCGAAAATATTAGTGAACTGAAATTGCAACAGGGAAGCTTGTGAAAGTCTTCTTACGTTAGTATTCTATTTTTAACATCTGGAAAATAAAGCTGAAAGCATATGCCAGCACTTTACGACAAAGTTGTTATTCCTTAAGATTTTTATCATGGTATCTGATGTTTACATTTCTTACTACTTTTGGAGCTAACTTATCTTTAAATTTAAATAAATGAAAATTGGTCTTATCCAAGGAACTTAAGTTTTGAAGACTTTATTTTTACTTTATGTAAACTTAAAATATACCTTGAATCAAATTGTGTTTGGATGAGTGCATTTGATTTATTTAAAAATATTATTGTGCATGCATAACTTCAATTGAATGTAAATACATACATTGTAAACAATTGTTAGCCCGTCTTGCTTCCTGCCATATTACTGGGAATTACCAAGTGTAAATGAGTGATGAGTAACATTTTAAGATGACTGAAGTCATATTTCTATGCAGCTCATTACCTTTTTATATTAAAAAAAAAATAAACTTTGCCTTTTTTCAAAACTTCTGTGTTTTCATTTCTTCACAGATTCAGAGAGTGATTGAGGTTGGAAGGGACCTCTGGAGGTCATGTTGTCCAACCCCCCTGCTCAAGCAGGGCTACCTAGACCTGGTTGGCCAGGACCATGTCCAGATGTCTTTTGAGTATCTCCAAGGAAGGAGACTCCACCTGTCTGGGCAACCTGTTCCAGTGCTCAGTCATCCTCATAGTAAAAAAAGTATTTCCTTATGTTCAGACGGAACCTCCAGTGTTTCAGTTTGTGCCCATTCCCTCCTGTCCTGTCACTGGGCACTGCTGACAAGAGCCTGGCTCCATCTTCTTTGCACCTTCCTTTCAGATACTTATATGTGTTGATAAGATCCCCCTGAGCCTTTTCTTCTCTAGGCTGAACAGTCCCAGCTGCCTCAGCCTTTCCTCATAGGAGAGATGCTCCAGTCCCTTAATCATCTTTGTGGCCCTTTGTTGGACTCTCAGGTACGTCTATGTCTCTCATGTACTGAGAAGCCCAGAACTGGACACACTACTCCTGTGCTTAGTCGAAGGGAAGGATCATCTCCATCAATCTGCTGGTGATACTTTGCCTAATGCAGCCCGTGACACCATTAGCTGCCTTTGTGGCAAGGGCACACTGCTGGCTCATGTTCAACTTGGTGTCCACCAGGACCCCATGTCCTTTTCTGCAAAGGTGTTTTCCAGTTTTCCAGCTGTGTGGCCCCAGCATATATCAGTGTATGGGATTGTTCCTCCACAGGTGCAGAGCTATGCACTTCTTGTTTAACTTCATGAGTTTCCTGTCAGCCCATTTCTCCAGCTTGCAGAGGTCCCTATGGATGGCAGCATGACCCTCTGGTGTATCAGCCACTCCTTCCAGTTTTGTGTCATCTGCAGCCTTGCTGGGGGTATGCTCTGCCCCATCATCTAGATCATTAATGAAGATGTTAAACAGGACTGGACCCAGTATTGACCCCTGGGGTACACTGCTTGTTACTGACCTCTAACTAGACTTTGTTCCACTGATCACCACACCTTGGCCATTCAGCCAGTTTTCAGTCCACCTCACTGTCTCCTCATCTAGCCCATACATCACAGCCTGACTGTGAGGATCTTAAGGGAGACAGTGTCAAAGGCCTTGCTGAGGCCTAGGTGGGCAATGTCCACTGCTCTCCATCTACCGGCCTGTCATTTCACCACAGGAGTTTATCAAGTTGCTCAAGCACAACTTCCCCTTGGTGAATCCATGCTGACTACTCCTGATGAATCATGAACTTACCAGCTAACTTCCTGGAACTCTTTTATATGTGCCTGTTTTTAAAGTTTTATGTTCCTATATATAATAGTCTTAATGTCTTGCAGTATTTACTGAGGCGATACCTTTATGTTAAATTCTAATGGCTTTTGCTGAATGACCATGTAAGGAAACTTAAATGGAATGTTTGTTACGCATATTAGCCTCCTAGGGCACTAATTGTACATTTGTTTCATTTTCAAGTAGATAGCTGAATTTTAAAAAAATAACAATTTTCCTTTAGAAAAGGAATTACACTCAAAAGAGGTGGTAACCCCTTGTGGCCTGGACAATGTTCCCTACAAAGGCGCATTTCATTGAGGAAATGAAAGCTTTCTCATTGTTAGAAATGCACAAATGAGCTTTCTTTTTAGTGAAAGAAATAGTGTATTCATGTGCTTGGTTTGGTGGTGCTTGCAGCATTAAGTTCAGAAATCATCTGAGTATTTACATTTCCTGCATTGAAGGTTCTTACCAGGAATGCTACCTTTTTTTTCTTTTTTTTTTTTTTTTTCTCTAGAAAACAAACTACTGTGTTTAACACTAGTAGTGGTTTGAGACAGCTTGAAATTTCTGTGTTTTCAAAAGGCCTTCTAAGGAAGGAGACAAACTAGAAAAATGCATTGTCTAGATAATACCTGACCATCTTCTTACTGGGACAGTTGTGCTTGTACTCTTGCCAAGTAAGGTAAGTTACTTGGAAAAAGCTTGGAAAAATACACTGTAGAATTGGGGCAAGATAAAAGCATGCAATTAATGTGCGTGTGTTTCAGAAACCAATCATCCTGTGCCTTAAGAACCTGGCAGCTGACAGAGTTGAAAATACTGCTTGGCCCACTCGGCGTTGGAGAAGTGAGCAAGATACAGAATGAGTCAGTGTCCAGAAAGTCTACCAAATTAATGGGAACATTACAAAGCTGAACTGCCGAGTCACCTACCTGTGCATGAGAGTGTAAGGAAATTTCTTAATTAAAAGCAGGTACATGAATTACGACATAAAAATTCTTACCTGGTTAGCCCGTGTAGTGTTAGCCCTAATAAATAAGGGCTAGACTATTACATAAAGTATTCAAAGAATCAATCATTTCATGTGATAGCGCTAGTTTTTTTTCCTTTCACAACACAACAGGAAGATAAAGGATGATTTTTGACCCAGTAACACCTGTGACAAAAGTGTTGCCTTCCAGTGAAATGAAGACTTCACCTCTGAGAAGAGTGTGAACAGAGCGTTCCTGTGACACACAGGATTTGCATCCAGAGTCAGTAAGTCAGCATACCTACATTGACCACAAAGTATTCGTATTTCCTTTACTATTCTGATATTCTTGAGAGTAAATGAAGACTCCTTTTTCTTTTTTAAACTGGCACTGATAGGTGCTCAAGCTCATTCTAGTGTTCTTTCAGAGTGGCTGTGAAGATGAAATAGGCATACGAGTTCTGGCCTGTAACTTGCTGTTTCTGTTGATGCAGATGACCTCAGATCTCTTTGCTGTCTTTAAAATAATCTTTTCTGTGTTCCAGTAACTGTAAGATTGTGTTGTACATCTGTGCTGTTACTATGGTGGCTGTTCTAAAACAATCTGCAAAGTGATCTTTCCTTGATGGTCAGTAGTTCCATTGTGATACGAGCAGAAGACTCACCTGAGTAAACACATGCTTCGTATAGCACAGCATATTTCTGAGAATGATTTTTACCAACATTATGTAAATAACTATCACTCTTCTTTTAGGGAAGAAAATACTATTTTAGTCCTGTCTTCAATTTTATTTTTGTGCATTAATTATTCCATACTCAAGAGATACGCATAACAAGACCTGACATAATAAAGATCATAAAGTTTAAAAAAAAAATCTTTTTGAAATAGGGGGAGATTTCCTAGTATTTCATAGGAATTACTTCTTACTTACAAAACCACTACTTATATTTGTGCTTCCATATTGTTAGTCTAGGTATGGAAAAATAAGGTATACAAGGAAAACATTATAGACACGGTTTTGTCTTTAAAAAAAATTTTTGAATTGAAAAATGTATGCTTTTTTTTTCCCCACTGAAAACTTGCATAAAATATAATGACTCACCATTCATGGTGAGTTGAAGTGTTAAATTTATTATCTTTTTGAAATAATTATCCTGTCTAATTGCATTTTAAGTGCTGTCCAAAATTCAAGTCCTGCCTATGAACATAACAGAGTTTAAGTATCAACTTTTGATTTAAAACCCTTAAACTTGAATTTTGATGACTAAAACTTTTTCTTTACAGAAATCATTATCAATTATCAATCATTATTGATTTCCCCACTATTAGAAGCCTCTATGAGAAAGCTTTGCTTGCTTCATTAAAGGTCTTTTACAATGTGAGATCGATTACTTGTTTTATATAAACTATAGTGAGTCCATGAAGGGTAAATGTGAGAGAACTTAGAAATATATATACACATATATATTTAAGAAAAAAAAATAAAGACAAAAGAGATTTTAGACGAAGTGGAGTACAAGAAATGGTATTATGTGGGAATAAGTTCCAGTATGTACGCTTAGTGTTCAGTTGAGATTGCCGTAACTGCTGGACTGATTTAGGAATACAACTTTGAGAGACGAGTTGTAGGCATTTAAGAATCTGTGATTCCATTGCATTCAAACATCTTGTTCCATTTTCATGTGTGTTAAAGTTTTTCAGTCTGTCATCTGAAACCTCTGGGGAAGAAAAAAACCCTTCCTGAAATTATTGTTAAAGCAATACCCAAATGTGAGAATTTTAATTTTTGTACACACAGGAGTTACTACATTTGTTGTACTTTCAAACATCATTTTTCGCTCTAATCAAAACATACAAAGCATGCCAGTGAGTACTTTGGTTAAAAATTAGACTCACTTTTTTCACATTAAAACCAAAATATCTGGTCAGTAAAATACTTCACTGTACATGGTATTTTGGCTTCAGTTTTGTTAATTCCATGGAGTAAACCACATTGTTATCTACTGTTTAATACTTTTGTCTCTGTTTGAAGGGTGAAAGAAATGTATTCTTGATTACTGGCACTCCAGAATTTAACGGAGGCATCAAGATGGAATAAAAACCCCATGTCATGGAATCTTTCAGAAAATGAAAACTTAGTGATAAAAATGTTACCTATGGCCTTTTTTCCTTCCTGTATTTAATTTTACTGCACCACTGATCCTTTTTTATTGCACTGATGCTCCAATCTTTGCTAAATTTTTTATTACTTAATATATGAACTGTATGATACTGAATGCCTGTATCTGTTGACTTTGGCTAGTAATGATGGATTTTCTTTTTTAATAGTCTGCTCCATTTTTTTAATCGCTTTTAGTACAGTTCTAAAACAGGTGCTGAGGAGTACTCACTTCATATTTGTGCGTACTCCCTCTTTCTTTTCATCCTTTCGCCATTTTATTCTTCTGATCTTATTTTTATCTCTGAAATTAGATTTAGATTGTTTTGTTAGGTATGACTATGGGATTTCAGATCAAAGTGATATGTTAACCAAACACAGGAAGGCAAGAAACAGAGTTGTAAACCATTTTTTCTGCTGTGTCCTCCTATGGCCTTGGAAAAGCTGATTAAAATCAGCTGGTATTGTGTTTATGTAAATAAATTGTGTTTAACTGGTCACTGCAGGAAAAGAATGAAATGTGGGGAAAAAGAATAAACATCAAAATATAAGTTCTTAGTTCTCTGTAAGAATAAAGTTCTGATAATGAAAAATCCTATATACACAGGAATTTATTTTCTCTGTAACGTTCCTAATATTAGCAACCTAACTGTGTGTCTTTCCTCCTCTGAAGAGTACAAGCAGGTGTGCTATTTCCTAATCAGATAACGAAAAAACAAAATGTCACTTTATAGCAAAACGTGTCGCAATGCCCAACAATGTATGGCGATGTGTGCTGAACGTGCCGCTGCCTTCTGTAGATAGTTTCTAATAGTTGAATGACTCCGTATTAAAGAGAAAAAGCAAGGATTTCCCTTTGCGTGTTTTCCAGCTAGACTGTTATGTATTATAGCCAGTACAGCGTACAGCTTGTTTGAATCTCCCTAAGATATGTTGAGTATGAGGGTATTTCTCATTTCAAAATCAAAACCAGGCTTTGGTACTCTTTTAGAAAATGCACTGGGAATTCCAAGTGATGTTGAATTTTCTTCAGCTGGACAAAGCAAAAATACCCTACTGGTTCTTTGCCTGTGGTATTTTAACAAAGGGGCTTTTATGTTTGAAACTCGATATATAGACTCTTACAATGCTCTATGTACAGTTCACAAGGTTGGTTATAGCACAGCTGAGTTCTTTTGCATGTTTAGTTGGAGCGCACAGGTCTCACTGCTTTGCCTGAAGACAAGCAGCCACATTCACTTACTGATACACATCCATTAATTTAAAAGGTAAGCAAAACTTACGCAGCAGCGCATAGTACATGCTACTCAAAGCAATTTTAACTATCCTTATTTTCCTGAAATTGGCAGGCCTCAAGAGGGTATCAAGCATTTTCTACTGGAAGACAATCTCAGTCTGAGATTCAGCTTGCCGTAGCTGCAAATATATTGCAATAGCTTAAAAACAACCATCACAGGTGTAATCCGTTCTGTTCTTCACCAGCTAGTGAATTGCATGCCTCCAGTCAGTAACACCTGAGCAGGTAGCCGTGCTGAAACTCCAGGGTGCTTCACACGTGCAGCTGTGGCTCTGTTTGCTAACTCGATGGCAGAAAGCAAGCTGTTGCTTAGCTTCCAGTTCTGGACGTTTCTCTCTCCTTCTCCCCTGCAGCAGGCTCTGGGTCAGGCTTCCGCAGGACCGCGAGTTTTCTGCTGCTGAGATAACGCGCTACAAGTTGGAAGAACAACGAAGCAGCTGTAATTAGCTATACCGTGTTTCGCTGCGGAGGGCCAGCGGGCGCTGCGCGCCCTGTCCCCCGGGCCGGGCCCAGCTGCC
>NW_009229349.1:0-38213 GCF_000690835.1 Fulmarus glacialis
ATGCCTTCCTCATGCACTGCTGCTTCAAACCGAATCATTTTTCGACGTGTGGGATCTGAGATCCCTGCTCAGCAAGCCGTGGACACTTTCTGAAACTGCTTTTATGACAGAAGACCCTTACCCTAACAGAAAATAGGGCAGAGCAGAGATGGGTGTTGTGCATGTGTCTGCAAGGGGCTGTGGAAGGTCCCGTCCTTGTCTTCGTTCTGGTAATTGGGTTTAATCCTGGGCAGTTGGGTGCCGTGCTAACCCTGGGTCTGAGCCTTTAATACTCTGAACGGGGCACTCACATACTCAGCGTTGTGTCTCTGCTCTGTGACCGATCTCCAGGTTCCCAGAGGAAGCCCTCTTCCACAGCCACGTTGCCCATCAGAGGGGAAATAATCTCACGGCTCTCCCCAGTGGCGAGGTGCAGGCTGCCTACCGACATGGGGGATGCCCAGAGACTTCAGTATATTTTCTGCCTGTGGGGCTCCTGTCATCTTTCCCTGGCTGATTCAGCCCTGTTTGAATCCGGTGCGGTTTCGTGCTATCTGCTGTCCTGCGTGGAAGGACAGTTTGAGACCTTCGCTCTGGGAGTGGTTAGAAATCTTTTGGTAACTTCTTCACAAGCAGTTTACCCTGACCTAGAGCTGGCCTTATTCTTTAACTCAAAGAGCTCTTCTCCTCTGAATGTTAAACTTCTTTCCCCTTTCTTTCAGATTTATCTTCAGAGCTATTTATGAAGAAATATCATATGCTCCCTTTCTTTTTCTTCATTTGGTATGCACAAAATCTGTGTAGAAGGAAACACTTGTCATCACACTGTGTAAAAAAAGGTGGTCACTACCCTCCAACACGTCTAAACTGCATGTTTTCTGATTTAAATTCATCTTTCTTGAGGGGAGGTCACCAGAGGTGTACACAGTCTTCAGAGTAAGGTCTTACCAAGGTCTTGTGCAGCTGCGCTGATATTTCTGTGTCCCTTATGTCCTTAGCTCCATTATGTTAGCACCTTGTGATACCCACCTGCTGTTACCATTTTCTAAATGACCTGCCAAGCTAGTTGTTTCTCCCATACTGCTCTCTCTAAATCGATATATGGTTGCGAAATTGGTTCCTAGGTGGGGAACTACGAATGGTAGAGTGGTGGTCTGTAGGCCAAGACTGACTATCCCAGCTGCTACATGTAAAGGTGAGCTAATACTATGTTAAGAGTTAATAACAATTTCCTGTTTCCCCTTTTCTTCTTTCTTCTTCTTCTAGTCTTATAATCACATTTTTATTTCTTGGTGTCTTCTTCTCTGATCAACCCAGGTTCCTCCTGTCCCTTTTCCTCATTTTTTTGGGGAATGGATCATATTCACACAGGTATTCAAAGTCTCCTCTATTAGCAATAAGGAATTATTGGTGGGGAGAACTGGCTTTGAATATGGTAAATTTCACATAGTGCAGAGAAAAAATATTTTATTCCTCCCAAAACCACAGGAGTTAGCTTTCAGGTTGTGAGAATGGGCTCACTTGAGATCTGTACAACTCCAGAGGCACTATCTGTATTTGCAATTCTTTTTGTCAGGTTTTGGAAAAAACTGGTAAGTACGTAACTTCTCTGCTGTGCGGTTAGGTAATTGCTGGTTTTCATGTGGGAATTATTTTTGTAACAAACTGTTACTCTTCCGCGTCTTAACAGACAGCCCTAAATTGTCATTTATTTGAAGCTTCATTATAGGAGCAGCTTTAGGGCTCAGGTGACACTAGTTTAAAAAAGCAAGTGTTTCAGAAAATGTAATCAAACTTATTATTGAAACAGCTCTGAAAATTTCACAAGAAATCGATCAATAAAGGGAAATCATTCAGTGTCTCCATCTTTTTTTTTTTCGTCTGTGGATAATCTATGACCAGATTGCGATCTCTGCTCTTTCTGGTGATCATACGGTATCACTCTTGGGACTACTGCTGTAAATAATTCCTGGTCTGGAGCTGATTTTTAAGGAAGTCATAACAAGTGGTCACAGTTAAAAACCTGAACTGTACAGAGTGGGCAAACTCCACAGGTCATGTAATAATTTTGACTCAAATGGCTCTAGCTCTTGAAGCTATCTTTTCAGCTTGATTATTTATAACAACAGATTATGAATTTGTCTTCTTTGCAATTTGTGTTTATTTTTATTCTTTGCTCAAATATTCCTGTTAATAAAGTTCTCTACAATGCCCCTGATATAGCAAAGTGCTTAAACACAGGCTTTTTTTAAGAAGACATTTAAATCCTTAAGTGCTGCTCTGTAACAGGCCAGAATATTTTCAGAAAGTGATCTGAAAAAGGACATAAACCCCACCAAGGTGTATACATTTGGGAAGTTGTGTCATTAATTTTTTTGCTTTATTTGTGCAAATATGCATGTGGAAAAGAGCACAGCTGGTTTAGTCTAATAAAGGAATTGGAGACTGCTGTATGTCAGTTGCACCCTGCTTTTCAGCAGCACTGCAGTCCCTCTTCCAAGGCTGCTGGCAGAATAAACTTTTTGACAGATTCTTGCCTTTTTTATCTTCAACCAAAGGACTGGATGACTTCTACTCTCCTCCCCCTTTTTCCTTTTGTCATGGTGCAGTAGGAATGTCCACTCTGCTCTTCTCCTGTGTTAAATATTCAACTGAAATAAGACCGGGCAGATCCGGGCAAGTGGATGGACCTCCTCTGAATTGATTGTCACCTTGGGTGACCATGAGTACAGCAGTGCTGGTGGCATTGATCGCTGGGGATGGTGACCACAGAGGCTATTCATCCTTGATCGGTGGCTGAGCGTCACAGTTAAAGCCGCTGAAAACCCTTCAGCAATGAAAAATGCAGTAGGGAAATGTGATTAAAATCACCACTCCTGCTGCTCTTTCCGCTTGCTTGGCTCATTGTCATTTCTCTGAAGTAGGGTTGGTTGGTTTGCTTTCTGGGCTACAGAACAATTGTGTTTCACAGGGACCTTCTGCAAGGCTTGCTCCCTCTGAGCAACTTGGCTCATTTGGAAGTAGGTTATCGCTGTCCTCCCGTTCATGTCTGTATTGCTTTGCTCCCTTTGCTCTGAGGGAGAAGCTCTTTGGGCTTGCCAGAGCATGATAGCCATATTGCTTAAACTCATGTTCATCTGTCCCTTTTTTAGCCGAGTCACTAGCTGAGATGCAGGGTACCACACACTATCTCTTTAGCCTTGGAGAGGGTGAGGGATTTATTCTGGGTCAGCTCGGAATGAAAATTTTTTTTTTCCTTTCATAACCATTATTGAAAAATGAGAATTACAGAAAAATAAACCATTCAGGAATAATGGTTTAGGAATAATGGAATAGGAATAAACTTTTTTTTATATTCAGATCCCCCAATTTATCTAAATGCAGTTTCAAACATTTCAAAATGCTGTTTTTCATTTGAATTGCCTTTTCAAGGAAAAAAAAAAAAAAAACAAAGTCATCTGGATGTTCCTTACTTTCTGTCCTCCATACTCTTTTTCCAGCCAGAAGAAATTTGCAAATACTTTCAGGTATCTAAAACTGCATTAAGAATGTTAAGTAGGATATTAGGTTCGAAAAATTTCACGTCGCTGTAGTGGTCATCTGGTGTGAATCGACAGTGCACCGGCTACACCAGACCTATGCCTGCAGATATCCTCCTGTGGGCAGGCCTGGTGTCGAATCCAAACAATCGCTTTGAAGTCAAATTGATTTTCACCAGTGAGGTCTTTGTGCTGCTTTACTGCCTCAGAAAAGAGGCTGAGACAGTTCTTGTTCCCTAAACAAAACTCCCATTTTGTTTCTTCTGGCAATATAAATCCAGACAAACTCTGATACTGTCAGAGGATGCTCAAAGACTCAGTGAGGAAAACACGCAGTGAACCACTTCATATCTTTGGTCCCTTTTAGGAAGGAGCAGGCAGGAGATGATGTAACATTGCCAGATACTGGCACACAGCCCACCAACCCCTCTGAAACTGATGGTACCATGGGAAGATCTCAAGAACCTATAAATGGAAAAAAAATTACTAGTATTCAGTCACATCTTCTTTCCTCTACTGCAACTGTATAAAGGTGCCTAAAGTAGGCATGAATATACTCTCACTGTGAGACCGGTTTCCATTGCCAGAATGAGGAAAGAAGAATTTAGTTGCAGGTGAAAGCGCTGTTCTCTCTGTTAATGTGAGTGATCCGATTGATGGTTTTTATTGCTCTTTGACTGAGGCGGTGGTGTATATCTTCCCAAACAAGCAGCTATAAAACCTTTATGAGATCCCCACTTGCCACATATTTTGTTCATGCCATAATTTGAAGTTGACACTTAGTCATGTTTTTCTCATTGCTGATCCTTTTATAGCGCTCCCATTGTTCTCACCTTTGAGATACATTAACCCTGGGCAGAGCTACAACTAGTAGAGAAGCACCATGATCACTCAGTTGAGTGCTAAGCCTCTGGCTATAACTACCTGAAGTTTTTGCCACTGCCTGTAGTTGTTTTTATTTTTAAGTCTTTTCCGTTCTGTTGTCACATCTCCTGTGTTGTTCCTGCATAGTTAATATGATGGTGATGAAAACAACTGCAGTAGATAGGAATGGCTTACAACATCATGATGGGTGGCACAGAGAGCCTTTAGAAGACCCTCAGTTTAGGCGGATAGTTACTTGGGAATCCAGGGGTTGGTTGAATGTGAAGTCTCCCTCTTGAGTCTTGGAATCAAACTCTGGTGGAGCCAACTGCACAGGGAAGAGTGTCTGGCTACTCCAGACCTGAAGATACAGGAGAGATCTGGCCAGGGGCCTTCAATCTCTAACAAAAAAGCACCAGCTGTGTGCCAGTAATGTGTTATCCCAGTATCCACAGGGATTGTTGGGGAAGAAAAATCATCCCCACCGCAGGCCAGCTTCCCTGAGCTGGCAAGCCCTGAGCAGAGAACATGGAAGTGGTTCCTAGGGTGATGTGTGCATGTGTTTGTATGTCATTACTGTGAGTACATCGATTTTTTTTCAGGTACTCCCTTCCCCAGGTTTTTTTCCAGGTAGTAAGAGATCCTCTATCATAGTCCTGCCCATGAGTACAGGATGCCATTCCATGGACTTTTGTAGGACCAGCCTGGATCTAATGCAGCTTTCCCTGTACGTATTTGCTTCTTTATTCCAGGATGACAGTTGAGTGCTTGTGAAAATTTTGGGAGGTGGGAAGAGAAAAAAGAGAAAAAACTGTTTGAAGTCAGCGTCAAAATTGTTCCAACATCAATGTCATTTAAGTAGCGAGGTCAGACAAGTACCATATCACAGAGCAAACCCATAGTTTTGAAAAAAATACAATACTACTTTGCTGGCATTGTGGTGCCCTCTGCATTTTATAATTTCCTCACGCTTCTGCAGCAAATATAAAATTATTATAGGCTGTGTGCAACCTTTGCACTGTTTTGGTTGGCTTCAAAAGGCCACTTGATGTAAATACTCAATAAAGATGAACAAAGACTGTTTCACTTTCAGGCAAAGTCTTCCATTTCCACAAGGCTAGGAGGGCACCCCCACACCGCATGACCCTGGCAAGACAACATGCTTTTTTACTGTTTGTTCCCTCCTGCTGCCTCTGACTTAGAGGTGGGGGTAAAAGGGGAGGGGGAAGAGGGAGAAGTCACGGGTGCTTATCAAAGTTAAATTATAAGGATGGTGTAAAAAACAGGAAAAGACTGAATAAGCAAACTAAGGAAAGGCCACAACAGCATCTGTGTAAGAGATAATTCACCCAATTTGTCCAGCTAAACAATTCTGTCAAGTTTATTGAGGGCTGCAAAATTGGCAAACTGCCTTATCTCCTCCGACAAGCGCAGAAGCAGCGTGGGCTTAACCCTTCTGTTTGCTGTTTAAAGAGCGGATTTTGCAAACCCTTACTCAAAGCAGCTGTGATGACCTCATCCAAATTATTGGCTTTAATAAGGATTTCTGGTACAAGCAAAATTGAGTTGGGCAGGAGTCGGCTCTCCAGCCGCCGTCATGACAACTGCGTTCCTGAAAGTCTGTGGGCTCGCTTGTGCCTTTGGGCACTGCCTGAAGATACACAGCAGAAGATGCAGCTTGTCAGGGATGCACCTGAGGGATGCCACCCTGAAAGAGATGTGAGCCCCTAGCTCTGGTCCCTCTGAGGAGCAGCGTCCTACAGAGCTGCCTCCCTAGCTTTCATCAGAAGGAAAAACCTCCTCAGAGTCTATGTTTGCACAGCATGCTTTCTAGCCCACGGGCAGGTGTGGTACTCACCACACCTGATTGAGCCCCACCTGGTTGTAACATTGAGCAGCAGGCTGCTGGTGTCCCCAATAACTTGCTTTTTCTGCACAGTGTTAGCTCACTGGCATGCAGGCGTGTATGTGTGTGTGTGTGGTGCATGCGTCTAACAAATAATAGATTCCTTTAAAGATGCTTCTTGTTGAAAAGTCAGTGAAGACGTGCCATACTGACAAAAAAAACCCCAAACCAAAACCCACTGTATTGTGCCTTTGCATAGTTCTGAGCTTCGGTGAAGCCCTGGGAGAGATCACACACCTTGCTCACTTTTAGCTTCAGTAAGAGATGTCCTAGGTGTCAGCTGTGCTATCCAATCCATCTTTCTGAGTCAAATACCTGATAAGGGCATGTGCATGAGTGGAGATAAGACTTTTCTGTATCAAGGAGATATTCATCCTATGTGTCTGAGCTCAAGAATAGGCTACCCAGCAGAGGTATAAGCTGCAATATAGTCTAAATTACAAGTAAGCCCCGTTCAGAATGATATCAGAAAAAATATGTGATACAAGTAAATGTCTTAGAAGGCTAAATAATGCGGAAATTTGGCAGGATTAGGCTCACATACAAGATTATGTTGGCAGAAGGGAAATGTCTGTAAAATGCAGACACGTGAGATAAAGTACAAGTGAGAATGGCATTCACCCAAGGTCATGGTTTTAGAAGGAAATAGATGAACTGGATGTGTGGCTTTTGTTCCAGGGAGCCTTTAAATAATGTGATGCTGGATGTTCTACTGGTAAGGTAGTACAGAACAAGCAATGGTTAAATCAGACATGTACATACAATAAATGTTTTTTGTTGTGCTCCAGAAGCAACCTAAGAACTGAAGAATTTACACATCTGCTCAAGAAAAATGAAGTCTGATATTTATAGAGGCTATTTTTAAAAACACAAGTTCCCTTTAAAAACATACTCATGAAATTCCTGAGCGCTAACGCCAGTGTGAAATTATTCCCATTGTACAAAACACTGGAGCAAGCTCAACTATTTTTAACACGGTGCTGTATAGCAGTGGATAGGTATACCGTATGAAAAGAAAGAGTAAAGATAGCTCAGGGTTTATGATGTAATCCTGGGCTTCAAAACTGTGATGTGCTTTCCAGCTCTGGTATACACTCCATGGGTTCTTACTGAGTTTCAATTTCTTGCTATCAAATAGAGATTCCAGCACTGCTCTAGCCCCTCACAGAGAGACGGAAGGGAGTTACTGGGAAAGAAACACCTCTGAGAAAACAGAGCACCACTTTTGCACCACCAGAGATTCTTGAAGCATCCTTTTGACAAGCTGCTTTAAACACCTAAGAGCTCTGTGATGATGACGAAGAAAGTCAAGGGTTTTCTCTCTTTTGTTTGCAAGCCTGGAGAATAAGCAAATGTCAGTCAGCTGTAACCCTTACAGATGGTGTGGCTAACCACTGTTGTGTAAATCTCCAGGAAAGACCCCAAAGCATCAAAAGTAGAGACAAACTCATAACATGTTGAACATGATTTAGATTTTTTTTGTGACTAAAGCCTTGTGCATTCCTATCCCTTGACAAAGAGCTATGGCAAAAAGTGCATTTTTGCTTTCTATTAGAAATACTGAAAAGGAAGTTAAAGCTTGATGCATTTGAAAGGTAAATTCTTAAATAAGGCTTTTCAGATAGCTTGCCATTTTGCTTTCTGTATTTTAAAAGGATTTTTATGTAGGAAGTTGGTTGGGTTAATATGACAATAGACAGTTTAGATGAGAGACCTCCAGAAGAAAGCAGTTGTCTTGTCCTGATTATTTCCGCAGGAGAGCAGCTTCTGTAAGTGAGCTGGTGGAAAAAGAGAGGGAATCTGCTATAGACAACACATGCCTCTAGGAATAAAGAAGAAATTGCAGGGTACACTGGCACCCTGAGCTTAGGTGCTTCTCTCACTCGCTTCTAGAGAGGCAAAATTATGCTTTGTCCTTTACTCAGTTTTCATAATAAGATTCAGACCCGCCACTGAAGGCCAAATGCTGCTACTGCTGAATTGTGCACTGCTTGCCCCCGGCAAGTTGACCTCAGTGGGAGTACTGGTGGAGTTAGGCAATACGCAACACGAGCAAGCGGGGCATTTCTGATAGTATGTCAGTGACATTAACAGCTGGCAACCTGGGCATTGGCTGCTCCTAACTTTAATGGCAGAAGTATTTTTATGGCTGACAAAGGCTGACGAGAAATTAAAATTTTGGAGGCTGTTTGGAATGCAGATCAGATTTAAAGTGCTCTGTGTCTCTTACTTCAGACTTTTTCTGCAGACAACAGGAAACTTCTTGGGAATATCACTTGGGAAGATATTATTTTAGCATAAACAGGAAAGATGTTCTAGACTCTCAGAGTCATTTTTCCCATGGAGGGGTTGTCTTCAACAGCAAACTGAATTGTTTGCCACATGCACACAAAATGTTTGTGAACTAACCCTGAATAAATATGTAGGGAGGAAAGCAGAACTGTAGCTTAGCCCATTACTTAAATGTCCCAAAGCATTACCCAGCCATGGGGGATACATAACTGCTTGGTTTGGCTAGAAGTGGAACAAAAGGAGAAATGCAGCCACTGAACAAAAATGTATCTGATGTGACTTAGAGAAAATTTCTCTCTAATAAGGGATTATAAGTATTTTGGAGTGGAGAAAAGTGAATGAAGGAAATCCAATATTGAACAGCCTTATGACAAATTGATATGATCTGAGTCTACCAAAAATAGTAGGTGGTTTCTGCAGATAATATTTTGAGAAAACCTTTCTGTTTTTGATTAAGCCCCTGGTTTGTTTACAGGATTGGATTCAGTTGTGTGTAACAGAGTTCAGCTACTCCAACTGAGTGAATTCTGTCTTTTGTCCCCTAAAATTATTTGCATATATAAATGTAATATTTTTGTCCTGTGTTTGCTTTGTTTCTGCAGATATCCTAACGGATTAGGAAAAGGAAATTCCATAAGGACAGTGGAATTCTTTGAATGTATTTGTAAAAAATAAATATTTCATCAGTTCAGGCCTAATAAGAGTCCTAAACTATATTGATTGGTTGGAAGATGCATGATTGCATCACGTGTTGTTAAAATGTGAAGAAGAAAGAAGGTAAAATTCCCTTAGTCCCCCAAAGTAAATCCCCACCTGATTAATTAAATGAATGAGTTCTAACTAAAACCCATGTCTTACAGTTATACTTTTGCAATTAATAGAACAAGAAAGTTGTCCTGAGCCCTGTGTGCCTGACAAAACCTATCATGCATTTGAATTTGTCTGTGAACTACTTGCAAGAAGCTGCTTTTGTTAAATCTACAAGCTGAGACTGCATTTGACAAATAATTTGGGGAGCAACAAATACTCCAGAAAGAAGCACAGGCTGATTGCAGAACAGAAAAAGAAATGAGATTCACTAAGGCTGCTATGAATTATTCACTGATGACTAATAATAATAAAAACCCCCTCAAAATTATTGGGCTAGATGTGCTATCCCTGCCTTGTTAGCAACCCACAGCTGATATGGAGCACTGCAAGTTTGTCAAGGGGCTAAACCTGTCTACAGGAAGAAGTTGAATCTTTTTGGACTAATATAGCAACTGGTTTAGATACAGTGGTGCCAAACACGCAGGGAAACAATCTTAATCTAAAATAAGCACTATTCAGACTAAAATACATATGCTTTTATGCAGTTCTCCAGACTGGTTTAAATAAGTCATTTAAAAAGTTACATTTTTATTTAAAACAGTGATATTTGTTCCTTGCTCAATCCTTTCATTTTTCTGTGAAACTTGTAGCAAATGTGGAATAAGAGCTAATCCACATAACTTGAGATTGAGATGCCTGTGTAATTATTCATGCGTTAAGCAGTAGAATCATAATAATAATCTGTGAATAGATAAAACAGTGTACGTGTTGACACTATTTTAAACAAAGGAAGAGCTACATTTGTAGAACAAGTTGCGTGTTGCCTTTTCTGTGTTGAGAAAGGTCAAATTCTAGACGGGTCATGGACCAGAGATTGCGGTCAATGGCATTGCTTGAAGGAAACCAAGAGGAGAGTGTGACCATGTGCCTTTGTGACCAGCAAATTGAAGACACTGAAGAGTCAAGAACAGCAAAGAGTGTGATTGACCTGCACTTCCCACGTCAACTGGCAAAGCTTATTAAGGCCATGGTGATTTAGGAAGCTTTCTGACAGTAACAGCTGGAAGCATTTCAAGGCAGATGCTTTGCTTAAATTCACTAATTTGTGTTTGAAGTTAGCTTGGATACAGATGAATCATACGTTGATAAAACATTAACCCTAAATGAGTTTATGAGTTTAAAGCCAATAGGCATTCAGTAGAAATTGGGTCCCCTTTGATTGTTCCAGCAAGAAGTCATCAGCTGTGGGAGGAATAAGCGTATGAGTGTAGTAACGATTTAATCACACCGAACACGTCATATTATATCATCAGAAGGCCTTGTGATCAAACCAAAAAACTAGTAATAATAGCAGGGTCCTGGTAGAATGGTAAGCAAAGTGGGGAAAGTCCATGACATGTTATTTGCTGTTGCTCCACTGAGGTCAATGTAGTTGTACAAATTAACAGCATCTGCTGAGGACTGGATAATTTGAAAGATTAGAACCCTCAAAAAAGATATTAATACACTGAGTTAAACTGCTGGAAGAGCAAACATTGAGTTCTGCTGATACAATGCCAGGGAAGCATATCCTGCTAAAAATTCTGCAGAGGACTGCCAGAAAATCAGCGAGCATTTGCAGTTAAAAAGTTGTCAAAATACTCTTGTAAAAATAGACTTACTGTGAATAATGAAAAATACAGGTGAAAAATGTGTACAGCTAATGAGTGAACAGAAAGCCAAATAAGTTAGGCATGCTTTAAATGCCATTTTTCTTTGTGTTAGGTAAAGGGCAGCTTTCTAATTAAGTCAACAGTTATATATAAAGTGGGGATATATTTTATGTCCATGTGGAGTTCAGAAGTTTAGCACAGCTAATAATCTTTTGTTAGGGATTCAGAAGATTCTTGAAAACTTCAGAAGCAAACTGTATTCCTACTGCAGGTGTGCACAGGGCAGACAGCAGCGTCATGGATAATAGATGGTACTTTGGGAGGAGGCAGGGCTCTTGCAGCTGAGGATGATCTGGGTGCTCGCTGTGCCTCACACTGTGTAATCTCCACCTGAAAAAACCCTGGCATGAGGGAAGGAGAGGACCCAAGGTGTGCACAGGGAGACTGCCTGGCTTGGGTGATAGAGGGAAGCAGGACTACAGAGAGCTGCCATGCCTTTTTGTTGGCATGCAGGGTTAAATGTTCATTGACTCTGCTGAAGAGTGCTATTTCATTTGAAGTTTCACACTGATGTGGATAAAGATTTTTAAAAGCAAGAGTTTGGGAATGATGTAAACCCTGATGACCTTGAACGAAACCTATGGCAGTTAAAGGAAAAGCTGCTCTTAGACCAGTGATTTTCTAATTGGAATGGCTTCCTTAAGGAGTGCCATGCGGTAGCTGGTGTTGACTCCCAGGTGAACGCGTAACTATCTGACTCAATCAATCTGGTGTCTTGATAGGTGCTCATGTGGTCCAAAGAAAGGTTATGTTAAAACCCCACAAATATGTCTAAAGCCACCTTTATAGAACTTGTTTAATTTCTATAGAATCTTTTTGGTTTTACCCTTATTAAGTTCCACAGGACACTTCCCCAGAGGAAGGCAAGACAAAAACCCGAAAGAATAAAAATCTTACTCATTCTCTGATCCATCCATTTTTGTACACTTCACATAGAAATACAATAGATCAGTTTTGCTATCTGGTCGTTATGCTGTTACCTCCTGCTGCTAAGGTCTCCTTCTGGGTTCACAGAGTTCTTTCCATATAGGTGTCTGAACGTGACACGTAGATTTTGGAGTGATGGAAATAAGATTAGTGATATAACCTAAGTAAGTAAGTAAGTCAATAAATCAATCAATCAGTCAATCAATCACAGTACACTGGTTTGATAGGCATTTCAGAATATCACCTTACTTCTACCCCAGGTGTGATGAACTCAGTAGCACCTTGGGGGAGGGGGGTGGTCAAATATTTTCTCACTTAAGAGAAAGTATGTCTGTATGTATTTTCAAAACACAATAGAGATTTGCCGTAGCTGAGCTTGTCAGCCTGTTGTTTCCTTCTTTTCTGTTTCTTTCTCTTTCTGCACTTGCTCTGTTATTGTCTGCATCTCCACAGCCTGAGATCTTTTAGCACTTTGCCTTAAAATCTTCTGCCCCTTCCAAGTTCACCCCTCAGACAGTAATGTTTCTTTTTCTATCTGGTCTGGAACTCGTGTATCAACTTTCTGCCACTCTGCAAACCTTAAGCAAGTTAGTAATTCTAGTCCAAGTGACATAAGAGTGAAGTTGCGCAGATGAGTATGTGCTCACTGAATTTTTGCAGCTGTGCGAAGTATGCCTGGAGTATTTTTGTGTCTGAAATACACCCTACAAAATATATTTTTAGTCTACTAACACATTGTGTTAGACATAAAAGACACATGAGCAAAATCAATCCCAAGCCTATTGACTTGCAAAATGGCAAAAGAATGGATTCCTGATGTAAATATTATTTACGTCTAGCCTATTCTGGGACATGTTTAGGTTTATCTAAGCAATTTTCACATGCTATCTCAGAGTCTTCTTTAAAACTCCAGTATTTTTCCTTTTTTTCTCATTGCCTCACTGCTTCTCTTATTATTTAGTGATCTTCACATCATAGCAGCCTTTTCTGCAATGGAAAAACAGCATGGGTTGAATGCGTTTCTCCCACTCTTTGTTATTTTCAAGGAGGGACTGCTAGAGGGAGAACTCTTTGTGCTGGGTCATTCAAGGGGCTGCAGATCAAATTCCCAAAGGTGCCTGAGGTGCTTATGCAGCTCTTACATCCTGAGTGACTATCACCCACGCATGATTACAAGGATTGTCTGCATAACAATTTTCCAGTATCCCCAGTAGACATTTTTTTTCCTTCAGCTTCATGACACTGACCAATGCTAGACATGTGTTAGTATTGGCATTACCAAGATATTCTTCCTCATTGTAGAGAGGCAACAGTGGATACTGGGTTGTTTAATCTGGGCAGGCCTATTTAATAGGCTAATTAATTAAAGGAATGATGATTCTGCAGTAGTATGATTTTTAAGGACAGTGCTTTAGTAGCAACAGAAGAGCTGGAAATGCTAACATTACACTGATCTACACATTACACTTATTTTATGCATTAGGGTTTGTCATAAAATGAGAAAACCTTGAGCTTAGAGATTAGAATCAAAATTTACGCACCTGGGAATGTGAAGAGGCAGCACTTTGAATTTACTGTTAAGTACTTAAACCCTGAGAGAACTTTATATCTTTCCAAAACAACTTCTGAAATTCATAGAATCCCTTTCAATAGTTAAGAGATTTTTACTTAAAAGTCAACTTTCAGACATCCAGATGAAGAATGTCATTATTAACTTCTGGAATTTCATAAAAGACGAATATTTTAAAATATCAGAGCTTCTGGGACTTAGTACTGAGATGAGTGTGTATGTTGTGGGCTAGAAAGAGTTTGGGTTTTAGTTTGGTTTTTTTACTAAAATGTTTCCTGTTTCGTTTCTGCCACTTTATGGAAGGAGCTCCCAGTTATGAAAGGTCTGTAGTGGTCTTATATTAGAAGACTTTTTTTACCTTTTTATTTTCCAAACCTTTTCACTTTTAAAGCAGACCTGTGCATTCTCTCTTCGAGTTACCTTCAGTGTAGCTGAAGGATGGCATTCAGCACCTAATCTAAAAATGGAATTCCTTGCACCAGTTCAAGAATCAAGGTGAAATACTGAGAAGACACTGGCTTATAATCAAAAAGGAAATACAAAGAAATGAGGAAAAAAAGGCAAGAACATTACCATGCAAGAAAACTAGAATACTGATATTTTTCCCCAAGCTTTAGGACAGCAAATACCTGTGGGCAACAGCAAGTTTGGAGATACGAAGCAAATCGTGCCAGACCATCCTGAGGTCTGCTGAGGTGTTTCGTTCTAGTGACAAGGAAAGAGCAATGGGTGTTGTATTCTTTGACTTTAGCAAGGCAAAGAAGTATGGGTGGAGGGCAGCCTTGGTCACAGTGACCATGAGAAGACCAGGGTTTTTAGCTCCTGGGGAAAGAGAGCAAAACCAAGAGATGGATGACTACCCTGGCTCATGGGAGCAGAAGGAGGCACCCGAAGGCACCAAGGTAGTTGGCCGGTATCCTCATGCAGTTTCTCTCTGTTGGTTTGGGAAGGCCCTGGTGGCAGGTTCCTGGGAAATGATAGGCAGATGTTACCCATCTGACTCTCTGACAGTGAGTCTGATTCCACTTTCAAGAAAAAAAGAGAAAACTTGCAAACTCCCAGGACATATTTTTTTACATGAAACCTATATATTTGTTTAATGTTCTATTTCTCTCTGACCTATATGAGATTGCTTAATACTTTAGTCCTTTTCTAACCATGTGCACAGATAGTCCTGGAAGAGTTACTGTTTGACAGATGGATTAGACTTGCTCAGTTCGGGAATTAGAAGTCTCCTAAACTTATGTATTGTATAAGTTTGGCTTTTTTTGCAAGTTACGTTCACCTTTGTTATTTGAGTAAATTTAGCTTTTACAGGACCTGAAATAGACAGGGTTATGACTATTTCGTAGACAGGAAGTACCAATCAGAGCTGATTTCATCATGGCTAGACTGTGAAGTCTCAGTTCACTCAAGTGATTATCCATGTGCATAACTGGGAAAACGAATAGTCCTGTTGACTTCAACCCAACCATCCTTTTATCCCCAGAGGAGATGTTCAGAGGAAGGATTTTCAAAAGCCTTGAGACATGGCCTGTTTCTGCTCCTCTACACAGGGCATAGGGTTTTGGCATCTTTTAAAATTGTTTTAGTTACTTTAGCCATCGTGATAATGAATTATGAAGTGAGATTTCTTTTCCAGTCTAAGGTGAACTTTTGAAGAGCCACTCGTGTATTTTATTTGTGTTGATTTTTATTTCCTTTCTGATTTTATGCAAGGATTCCTCAATTTTTCTGTTCTAAACAATAAAACAAGGGAGTTTGGAAATTTATTATGTTATAGTTTGTATAGAACCTTGACTAACTACTTGGCCTTTATTTTATTATCTGAGCTCAGTTTTTCTGGGAATTGTGAATTACAGTAGGATAAGGATTCCTATTTCCTCCCTTTAACGGGGATGATGGATCCTTCGCAGTAGAAATTTCATCCATCTGTAGGTATGGAAATCATCATAATGCTGTATTTTGCTTCTGCTGGTTCAATACCATAAAGACATCAGGTGATGGAAACTAGTAAGCTAGTTTTATTTATATATAATATAACAGATATAAGAGATTCTGAACATAACTTCCTTCTGAATATGATTTCTGAATAAGAGAAACTAGTTTATGCTTATATGCATGAAGTCTTTCAATCTGTTGAGCCAGACATTTTTGTGGGAAGAACTGAACTTGTTTTAAGACAGAGTTTGCTACTTAGGATGTTCACAGTCAAAAAAATTCCTGGGCATGGTCTATGGTAATTGCCTGAAGATCTAATTTTGTCAACGTCTTCTGATACTAAGATGCAAATAAAATGTTGTAAGGGTCCTTTAATTGTGCTTTAGTGCGTTACCTGGATCTCATAAACCTGAAGCTCCTTTAGAAGAACATTTATCATTGGCATTAACTGTTTGAAGCACTGTGTTAATGAAGGTAGCTGAGAGAGACTAGGTCCTTCAAGAAGAATCATAAAATGTTTTAAGAGTATGTTATTCACATGAGTTTTGGTCCATAAGCTGTTATAGTGCCTTCACAGATAATCACTATCATTTTCTTTCTTCTTGAAAATTTTGAAGAAAGTTCATTCCTTCATTGTTCTCGCAACAACTCCAGCTTGCAGGACAAAACCCAAATCTCTTCTACTTCTCCCTATTTTCCGTTTCCTTCATAGGCCCTTTGCTTTCCATACCCTGCCCTGTTCTGAAAAGGTCTCATCTGAATTTCTTCTGGGCATCCTTGTTTCTTCCACATAGGGTCCTGATTTGACAGCTGCAAGTAGGAGTCTGTCTATTAATACTCAGAGCGTCTGCTTCAAACACGCTCTCAGCTTCCTACAAATTCTTCTGGAGATGATCTGCCAGTGGTGATTTCCCAGGTCTGTTTGTTGGGGATTAAATCCTCCCTGCTATCGCACAAAATTTTTCTAATATTCATGTCTCTCATGACATCTGTTTTCCACTCTGATATTTTGCCTTGTGGAACATTTGCAAATGGAGGGAAAGGATGGTAATCTCTGACCATCAGCTCTTCCTTTAAGGTCAGACTCAGGCAGACACTCTTGCTTTTCCTGACGGTTGGTACTCTAGGCTCTCCAGTACACAGACCCAGACATAAAAAAGGCTCTGCAGGTTATTTTTGAAAAGGAATAGTCTACATTATTTTAATTTGTCTAAATAATGCAAAATAAATGGTAATTTTAAAGATCTTAGATGAAAAAGGTGTATCTTAGAGTCCTAATGGGCTGTTTTGAAGGGCAGTTCAGTTCCTTTCATTAATTCAAAGCAATGGAAAGTAAGATTATCCTGCAAATACACAGCCAAAGTTGATTTATTAAAACCTTATGACTCACCAACTTCCTCCTCCTTCTCAAACCTAAATTTTGGATTGAAATCCTTTTAGAAAAATTCCTGTAGGCAATAATGAGGGTGTTCTTCATCAATCTGTGATGGATTAGATTTAGTAAAGCCCCAATTCCAGACAGTCATTCCTCGCAGGCTCAGTATAGTCTGACTCATGGTTCATTGTGTCTTGATTCACCTCTTTTTTTCTTTTATGAGTAAATAAATATGTCATTAAAGAAACAAATCCACGCGCACTCTCTCTCTCTCTCTGCATAAGAGATTTGTGGCTGAGGGGCTAGGGAGTAAAATAAGAATTGAAGATTAGTGACCGGTTATCCCGAAGGTCCAGTTTTCCAAGGCTGAATACTGAGCTCTTTCAGAAAATGAGGTAGTGTTGATGTATCTGATGTGGGAAGCACTAAAATGGGGAGTTGAAAATTACTAATTGATTTTGAAGAATTAGACCTTTGCTGAAAAGGCCAACGTCTTAGGAAAGAGAAAAGAAAAAAAAAAAAAACAAAAAACAATCAAAAGATTAACACTTTCAAGGTATATAGCACACTGGCAAATCTAGATTTTTAGCAGTAAAATGGCTGAAGTTGAAAATTCAGAATAAGCATACTGACTTTTTGTAGCCAGAGATGGGGTTTGTGGTTACCCTGTGGTAACAGTACAAAAGAGGGAAAAGTGATGGATACTAGAGGAATGACATGCTCTGCAATTAGAGAGGGAGGAAGAACACTTGTGCATTTTGTCTAAAAACCTGTGCATTAAGAATCGCATTGTCTGCTGTAATTAACTGAGTGAAATAAGTGACTCTGTTGCAAAGAGGAAGCCCTCTGGGCAGTGCTGTGGTTTGCCCGGTGTCATAGGTCATCCATGTCTCTCACATCATTCAGGTGATAATGTGTTGTATTCACCATGCAAAAAACTGTATGGGAATCAAATTGCACCCACAGTGGATTTGATGGCTGCCATGTGCCAATGGAATGGAATAAAGCAGTGGGGATGGAGCAGCGGATCTGGTCCTGGGTCTCTGCTGCTGACATGCCATGTCTCTTCATGATTAGCAAGGGGATCATGAACTCTGACCAGGCTCTGGGCTTTGTTATTTTGACTGCCATCAAGGCAGATGTCTGGCAGGGGATCACACATTGGTCTCCTTCACACCTGCCTGCACTACTGCTGCAACTGAAGGCTCTGCAGGTAGTTTGCTGAGTATCTCTGCACATGAAATGTTTTACGAAAGTCAGCTGGGTCTGGCATCCTCATTTTCACTCTCACTCTTTTGTCCTTTACTGTGTTGCCAAAATGCAAACAAGTACGAGCATATTTGTGAGAAAGGCATTGCCAACATCAGGTGTTACCCAGACAGTTACTTCTCATGTGACAAGTATGTTGCCTTGCCTGACTTAAGTCTAGAAATAATACTATCTGAGTATGCTGAGTACAAGCCTGGTGGTAAAATGACAGAAAAACACTGTAAATCTGTAATTTTCCATCATGAATTATTCATGGATGTTACTCAAGTCACAGACAGGAAACTCATACGCATAAAGATAGCTAAACACAATCGTTCATTTATGAAGAGGACGCGGTCATATGAAGGCTTACCATATGTAAGTCCCCACTAGTAGAAGCAGAGATTCAGAGCCATATTTTCTGCTGGTGTACACAGGCATAGCTCCATTAACTTTAATGAAACTGCAATTTACATTAGTTGAATATTTGGCCCCTTTCCTTTGAGAAGTTTTGTTGTTGTTTCTCTACTGACCCATTTATTTTTCCTTGTGTTTGTTAGAATATGGTTATAAATCCAGGTTTATAATCTTTACAATTGTTTAGAGTTTTTGTCTCTTCCAACTCATAACATGAATATTTCTTGGGGGAAACTGGATATTTTGTGCTTTGAGATTCAAGAGAACTCAAATATTTAAACAAAGATTAGAAAGGGGCTTGAAAAACATTACTAATATAATGGTAATAATGGCTACCATAACACATTCAAATTAGGAGGGACTCAGGGCAGCTTGTTTGAAGGGACTAAACATCTTTTAAGATGAGCATCTCCTGTATTCAAATTAACAAGTTATTACCATGGGTTTTGTTTGTCTCCTTCCTAATCTTCCGGCACTGCCTAGTACCATTTTTGGGAACATGGGCCACCTCTGAAATTTCTCCCTTACACATATGTTTCTTGCCCCATATTACTAGAGAGCACTGCGAAAACAGGATGGCTTTACAGACTAACTGGAGGCTTTCTATCATGACCTCATGAAGGTGGTAAGTGGGCAGTGGTCTGCATGTTGGAAGCTCTGTCTACAGCAGCCCTCTATATTCAATGCTGCCTGGACCGAGGTTATGCCTCCAAAGGCCAGGGTATTCAGAAGGTACAAAGATTAGTGAATTGTAGTATTTTATGAAAGGTCTCATAGTGATTGTGGGAAGAGATGCAATTAATAATAATTACAACTGTCTTGGAATGTGATGGGACAATTCCATATATTTTTGTGGCAAAAGTCTAAAATTCATCAGATTGTGCTTAGTAAACATGCAAGGACATTACAGAATGAGATTGCATCTGAATGCATTGACTTAAGTGATGATTCAGTACAATTTTTCCTGAGCTGCTGGTTGGGCAAGGCAGCCAATAGCCAGCGAAATGTATTTTAAGCCACTACAGATACTGCAGGCTTGGTAAAATTGCTACTAAATATTGCTTCAATAGCCAGCCAAGTGTATTTTAAACAACCCCAGATACTCCAGCCTTAGTAAAATTGCTACTAAATATTCCTGTCCTTGCCTAGGAACAATTGACCAGGATGATAATTTGCAAAGCAGACAAGTATTAGCACATCTAAGAAAATTTCTGCTGTCTTCAAGTGCACTGTTTTAATGCCAAACTTTTGTGTCTGGTCAGCTCTTAAAAAGCAGCGGGCTTGCTAACAAGGCTTAAGAGTATGTACAAAAGCTCTCAGTCATAAGATAACTTTCTCTGCAGCACACAGAGCAAGGAAGGAAGTATTTTCGAGATGAGAAAGGCATAACCACATGCAAACATGAATCCTTGTTAGTGCCGCAGCCTTGCACCCTGCTGAGTATAGGAACAGGCTGCAGGTGAGAAGATTGAAGAGCTGAGCTACATAAAACCCATCTCTGATGCTGGCAGCCAGAGAAGGTAGCACTCAATTGAATGGAGTTCTGGGGAGTCTGTGGTCCGATTCACACCTACTCTGCAAGTACCTGTCACGGGACAAAGACATCCCGTCTTCTCAAAAGTCAACAGGGGTGCTGCGACAGAGTGTTGTTCTTCACTGCAGCACAGAAGAACAAGAAGGTTGCATGTTGGAGAGAAAACTCACATTGGTGCTAGAGCTTCCCCGAGTCTTGGGGTATCAGTGGAACTGGACAGGCCAAGTAAAGGAATTCACAAACAAAAGGGACAAAACAGGCAGTAGTGAGGAACTGTCAAAAACTACTCCTAGCAGCTCCATGCAGATCCCTGAATGGGAAAGCAAGGAGAGAGTTCAGATTTTGTAACCCTGTCAGCACCAGCAGCCTGGTAAAGAAAACATGGAATACCAGACCACCAGGTAACTGCCATACCACTCTGGTTTAACTGATGTGTCATACAACTGGCACACCATTCATGCCAGGAAAAGCCTGACTTCTTAAGTTAATGACATTCTGCAGTATTAAAACAACAGTTATTTTGTAAATTTTCTTATATTTCCCGTTTTAGTTTTCTTGTTTCTTTTTCATTCTTGAATAATGAAGCTAACCTAATAATTTCATTTTGTCTCCAAGAAAAAGTGTATGCTTGGACCCACAGTAATCCAATATTGTTTGCATCTTGCACAGTTCCAGGGATAAACCAGCTTTATTATTAAAATACACCAAGCGTATTTCTTTTCCTCCTGTCCTTGCTTGGTCCTTGCTTGAATAGCATGCCATTATGCGGATTAGATTTTGTAAAATCTAAACAAGTGGGGCCTGAAATAACCTGTCACATATTTGTTTCTGATGTCTCTAGTAGGTGAGAACTTCATGGTTAGTAAATAAGTGAATTCCTCATAGTTACGCAGTAAATCTATGTGAGAACCAAGCACTCAATGTGAAATCCAGTTCCTATGCAATACTTTAACCACATGGGTCTGTCTTTTCTCCTGATCACAAAAAATATTGCTGTTAGGTGGTTGACAAAAGATGGCCAAAATTTGGTTTCAGAAAGGACAAGTGACAGTGTAGCTTTGCAAGTTATCTTTGATCACAGGTATGGCTTTGCTGCTGGGAAGGGGAAAGAGAAGAGGGAAAGAATAATGAAGCAGTAACTCATGGTTAACTCAGCTTGCCACAGTGCTGAGATCTCATGCCTTCCCTCAGACTCTTGACCCTCACATAGACAGCTGTAAGGATTTGGAAAGGAGACATATGTATTTCTGTGATGTGCCAGGGAACCTCATCTGTGTCCACATCTGAGGTGCCCTGATGTGACCCTGCTCCATCATCTGACCCAGAGCTGGTAGGAAAGAGCCTCTGCCACTCCACTTGCCTTGGGATTGTGCCACTGCTAATCAAACATCTCCCTTTGTGGAGGCAGGTGAATCCAGGATGTACATGGAAAATATGTTCAAACGTAAATGAAATACAATTTGTTCGAAGTTCCACAGCAGCCTCTAAATGGAAGGATTTCCTGTGCATCATGCATGTGTGGGTATTCTGAGTCCAGCTTGGGACGAGTGATTGGAAGCATATGGTGACAGCACTTGTGACAGAGTTTTACTTAGAAATCAGAAATCAAAGCAAAAGTTGACTAGGAACAAATCCCAATTCACATCCAGATTTAGGCTTAAAATTTGCATATAGTTTTTTTCCCTTTTTCTTTATGGTGAGCCCAGTAAAACAAAACAAAACAATAAATCCTGGTTCTCTGGGACATCTATTCTTAGAATCAAATGCCTTTCTTACATTTCAAAATGTTTTCCTACATCCAGTCTATCCACACTGACTTGGACTGAAAAAGAGTTTTCTGTGTTCATTACAAATCTAATGGGAAAACAGCAACTCCAGTATACTCAGTCATGAACAGGTGAAATAAAGTGTGATGGCACTACATGAAGGAGTACAACAGAAAACATGAAATTCTGCCATTCCAAGAGAAAATAGAAACAGCTATGTGTTACGTTTTCTATGTTTTGAAAGGTCAAATTCTAGACGGGTCACGGACCAGAGATTGCGGTCAATGGCATTACTTGAAGGAAATCAAGAGGAGAGTATGACCACGTGCCTTTGTGACCAGCAAATTGAAGACATTGAAGAGTCAAGAACAACAAAAAGTGTGATTGACCTGCACTTCCCAGGTCAACTGGCAAAGCTTATTAAGGCCGTGGTGATTTAGGAAGCTTTCTGACAGTGTCTGCTAGAAGCTTTTCAGGGCAGATGCTTTAGTTAAGTTTACTAACTTCTGACCGCTGATGTGCCAATTCATTCAGAGTTTATGCTGAGGCAAAAAATAGAAGAATCTCAGTTTTTGGAGTCTATTTTAAATAAACACCCCACACTTGCCTGATTCAAGTGGAAAAGCTGGACTGAAGTTACAACACAACTTTTCATGCAAGTTAGAATTTCATGTGTTCTTTCAACCTGGTTCTTAAACCAGGAATTTCAGACAAAACAAGAATTAAAAAATGTGGTACAGCTTATTTCCCTTGTTTTGAGCACCTTGAACCTTGAATGAAATTATAAGTGGTTTAACCCCAGCCAGCAACTAAACCGCACACAGCCACTCGCTCACCCCCCTGCTCCAGTTGGATGGGGGAGAGAATCGGGAGGGCACAAGTAGGAAAACTCACGGGTTGAGATAAAAACAGTTTAATAATTGAAATAAAACAAAGTAGAACAGTAATAGTAACAATGATAACACCAACAATAGCAGCATATACAAAGCAAGCATGCACAATGCAACTGCTTACCGACAGCTGACCACGTGTCACGAACAGGGAAGCAAGACCCCCCACCCCACCCCACCCCCAACCCTGGTTTTTATACTGAGCATGATGTCACATGGTATAGAATACCCCATTGGCCAGCTGGGTCAACCATCCTGGCTATGCTCCCCCCCTACAGCTTCCCCTGCACTTGGCAGGGCACGGGAGGCCGAAAAGTCCCCGGTGCAAGCACCACCCAGCAACAACCAAAGCATCAATGGGCCATCAACACTCCTCACATACCAAACCCAAAACACAGCACCCTCCCCAGCTACTAGGAAGAAAGTTAACTCTGTCCCAGCTGGAACCAGGACAATAAATCAATACATAAGTTTATCCCATCTGTTTTCTTACCCTTCTGGCTATAGACACAAAAAAGGCAGGATGTTCATTTCAGGTGTGTTTTTATAAATCTCAGCTAGTTCTGCCTTTCTTTGGGCTTGTTCTGGATTCAAGTAGGAGGGTTTAAATGTAGCCTCCATGAGAAAAACCTTCCTTCTATAATTCCCGTGATTTTCGTGAAGCTACCGAACGAGATGTGAGATTGTTAACCAGAAGAGTCAGACAGAGATGTGTTTCTAGAAATGCACTAGGAATGAGAGCATATGTTTTCATGTGACTAATATGTCAAGAGCTGAGATAGCCAGAGGCCAATAGCCTGAGCAAATGAGCGGTGACTCATGGATATTCACTGACATTTGTTATAATGTGATTCTTAGGAAACCTTATGGTAAAAAATCATCCAGTTTAAAGAAAATGAAGATGAAACTAATACCTGATATAGCCCATGCCATTGGCTAAAAACAGTCCTATAAAGACATGCTGCAGTGCTATGACAGGGATCCAAAAAAATGTGTTCCTAAGAAAGACAAAGTATGTCTCTCTGTCTTACTGCTCATGTCAACCCAGGAAACAAAGATAACTTCTGAAATCATAGCAGAAAAGGAATTTCTCATCACTTCTACTTCAGTTGTAATTTTTCAGAGTCTCATAATACTTGCCTGTCATACTATTAGGATGTTGTAATGACTGATCAGTTAAGATTAACAAATACTCAAATCTCAGGATGGAAAGCACCGTTACAGAATAATAATCCTGAAACCCAGCAAACTCAGAGCTGGAACAGGGGTCCAATGGTTCTGGTTTTCTGTCCCTCCGATCCCTAGCAGGTATTTGTCTCGTGAACATCATTTTGATAACACAAGTTGGCTCTTGCTTTTGTTGCCGGTGCCAGGTTGTGAAAGCCACATATTTGGGCTCAGGAAACAGCCAAAGCTTTTTTAGAAAGCCTTTCTGAGGAGCTCTGCTCCCAATTTAGATAAAGTGACTGGCCTTTTAAGTGCTCTGAAGAAAAGCTGTGTTACCTATTGCCTGAGAACTTTTTAATATCTGGGCTCCTTCCTCTAGGGGAAGAGATTGAGAGCTCTGAAAATCAAGAATTTTGTGAAGCTTATCTACTTTTTTTCATTGACCTAAAAAGGATATGAATATAGCTGTCGTTTGAGCTTTTTAGTGTTGGCTCTTTTTGCTTATTGAGAAAAACCTTTAGTTGTGGATTTTGGGAGCTTTTTCGTTTTGCTTTTTTTGGAGAGGGCTCTATTCTTTCCAGTTCCTGAAGTCTGAAAATTCAGATCATGTGAAGGATTATGGTTTTTTTTCCTCTTACATTTCACCAAACCTGAATTACTTTCTGTTTGGTTTGAATTTCAGATACTGCTAGTGTGAGAAAAGTGTTCTTCTAGTTTCTGATTTTCAGAAATCCAGTTTTCACAAATAACTCCATCTTGAACTAGCAGGCCCAGAAACCCACAGATATCTTGAAGTGGGACAGCCAAAACGGAAGCCAACCTGAAGTCATGAGGTTTTCTTCTTTCATTTACATCCCTTCATTGTGCATCCAAGGATGCCACCTCCATGTTTTCCATATGGCGATGAACTGATTAAAAGAGATGAAGAGAAAATCCTCGTACAGGTAAAATCTGACATGACTGAAGATGGCTGGCAGGAGACATGGCATTTTTCTACTCACCTTGCACTCCTCTCTCTTTTCTCGTGGTTTTTATTGTGCTGTATTAAATAACTTAATAGTTTGCAGAGTGGCAGGCAGCCGGGAGGCTGAGAAGCTGTGCTGAGCAACCTCGTGCATGCCTCCTCCTGTCCTCCTGCAGCTCCCCCTCCTGTTGTTTTCCTTGTATTTAGACTGTGTGGGCTCTTTTGAAGGTCCTGTTTTGTTGTTCTACTTGTGCAGTGCCCTGGAATAGTGAATTGCTGCCTCATGACCCAGGTCCATAAGAAGGAGGTGCTGGTACTACGCACCATCACGCTCACTGACTGAACAGGCTGGTAACCAGAAGCAATAACTGCACGAGGGGACAATTGCCATGTTCACTTCAGGCAGGTTTTGTTCTGAATGTCAGCAATTAAAGAGTGGCATACCCACCGCCTGCTTGTGCAGATTGCTGTAATATAGTGGCTCTAATCACCTCCGGCATAATTTGTAGGTTTCTCGAGTTTGAAATCATCCCATCATGTATATCTTTTCTCACTGCTCTAAGATATGACCTTTTTGGTTGGTGTAGTCCCTGATAATGCCATCAATCCTGCCATCTTCAAAACAGCTGTTGTGATGAACATAAATAAAATCTTGCTCTTAGAATTCGTGATTTTGTCTATGTGCATGTTTTATTAAGAGGAGAAAAAATAAAAAAAAATCTGAGCATACAGTATCTAAATGTCTTGTACAGTGATTATGATTAAAATTCTCACAGAATATCTGTCTGCATTTTTGACTTGCACAATGCAACCTTAATGGCTGGTAAGTGCTGAATTTTGTCACAGATGAAAAGAACACAAAAAGTGCAAAGCTTGTTAACATGAGCCAAGCCTGCCATTTATCTGATATTTTCGGCACTCTGAACGTATTTAAGCAGTTTTGGTGCCATTATGGAACTTATTTTAGACATATCAAGTGCCAATTTTCTTTCAGATCATAAAGAAAGACGAGAGAACAGGAATTTAGTTGTTTTGTTGATAAAGCTTGTCCTAGATCATCATAAAAAAGAACTGCAATAAAGCAAGGCTGCTTGGTGCACACAATGCAGAAAATAGCAGTTCTGTCACAAGTGACAGAATTAGAAGCCAGTTCCTGCTGAAAAAGGAAGTGTAATTGAATAAAAATGATAGGAGCCACAGAGAAGCACAGGAACACACTTCTGTGACAACTGCGTTTGCGTGCTCTGAGGCTGCTGAGGCTGGGGGCTGCTGAGGCTGGGGCTGTGCTAATATGACTGAAATGAAGAGGACTGGGAGGAGACTGGGATGAACAGAAAAACTCCTCTCAGACAGGTGTGGGATAGAGACCAAGTATCTTTATGTTCCTGTAATGCAGGAGCACTCACTCTGTAAAAGACCACTGATTCATACTCGTCACTGGACTGAGCATTTATTTACTTTGTTGTCCTGCACTTTGAGCAACATATAGAGGCTGCAGGACAAGTGTTTGACTACCTGTTTCTGAAAGTGATGATACCAACCCAGACACTCCAGACACTTCTCTTTTGCTGGCCTTGGTGGTGGAAGATCAGGACATTATTACTCAGGTCCTGTGGATTTTTTAATTCTGGTCCTAGGAGAATTGCTAGGAGAATTTACAAGCCAGAGGGTGTTTCAGACACAATGGCTGGACACTTGCAAGGTAGTTTTTGTTCTCAATGGTATAATTCAGGAAGCTGTAGTAGATAATGATATCTTTGATCATTTTCTCCCTATCTCTACTTTGCCTTCACTTTTTGATTTTATTTGCAAGGCTGTGTGTACACTCACATGGTAATATAGGTTTACATTACCAGCTGCGTGGGAAGGACGCGTGACCAAAACGTGCAAAAGTACTAGTTGAGCTCGATGTACTAGTAGCACGTACTAGTACATGAACTACAGGTTGCTACTGAAAGCAACAGTAGGATTTTGCAGAGGTAGGAGGAAGAGAAATGTCCCATAAGGACTGAGATTCCTGCTTCTGGGGACCTATCTGCAGTTTTGTCTTGAGCTTTGCTTTTGAGTCCCAGGAGAGAAGAATGTTTCAGTTTCTGAATACAATAGCAGAAAAATATGAGTTGATCATACATGAATCATAAATAAACAAATAAACAAACTGAAACCACTCCAGCAAACAAACCAATAACAGAAGTACCTGCTAATATGCTCACTCCAAAACTGTCTGCAGTTTGAGGCTGAAGCTGTCAAATTGCCCCACTAATTACAATATCAGGTCTAATCTAATGCTTTTTCTTGACAGGGTACTCAGTTTGCTGGGCATGAGGGAAACAGAAGATGTGGTGTATTGATTCCTGACACAGTGCTATGAGACTTTCACATAAACTGCGTAGTAGAACTTGATACAGACTTACCGCCTGTGGACCTATTTGCTGCCTTATATTGGGAAGATGTTGCAAGTGATGTCCTGAGGGTTAATTATAGCAGAGAGATAATGTCTTGTTTAATGACTTAAATGATAAAATGGAAATGTTGTGCTAATCCAGATGGTGTGGAGCTGGGAAGGGCTGAGAGCATGATGGGTAATGGGTTTAAAATTAAATATGATTTTGATGAATTGGAGGAAGTGCACAGTATCAGCAAGATGAAATCCAGTAACCACAAATGCAATGTACTATGTTTAAGGCAAAAAAAAAAAAAAAAAAAAAAATCAAGTGAACAAAGAAAAGGTGGGTAACAGAGGTGCAGTAGATCACAGACTGAGTCTGCATCAGCCGTGCTGCTGGGGATGAGGGAGGAGGGAAGACACTTATAATAAAAATATCTATTAAAAGGAACATCACATGTCAGATGTGGGAGGAAATGTGGCCCACTGCTGAGGCCAGGGCTGGGGCATCGTGTCCCAGAGTAAGCAGAGGAGTGGAAGAATGTTGGTTACAAACTGCAGAGAGTGCAGGAGGGAACACCAGGAATGATAACGGATTTATGAAACAGGGCCTATGAGGGAAGGTTGAATGAATTAGTTGTGTTCATCTTAGAAATATAAGGCTGAAGGGAGATGAACAGTAGCTGTTTTCCAGAACTAAAATACTTGCATAAGGGACAGCAGTAAAGCATTCTGCATGACCTCTACATGGGGAAAGTTAAAAGTAACTTCCAGCTAAAGAGAAAAAAAAAGAGCTGGTGAGACATTGGGTAAAACTTTTTACACTAAGGATAGATGATCAATAAAAGAAGCTACCTAGGGAAGTTAAAGAATATCTTTTTCTGAATGCTTTAAGAAGAAATAAGAGTAATATCTTTTAGAGGTGGTTTAGGATGCACCAAATTATTCCTCAGGAGAGACAGAAGAGGGACTACTCTGAAATAATAATTCTCTCCTGCAGACTGCTAGGGATCAGGGAAGTAGAAGCTGAGCATACAGTTCCATAGCCTCTGTCCTTTTAAAAATCATTGATTTGAAGAGATCATCTAGTTTTTCTGGAGACAGGGTGTATCAGTTATATGCTGAGGAATATTTTCCCGTGTCTAGTGGGTATACAGGGAGCTAGAAACAGAAGAGGTGTGCACAAGAAGTAATAACGTAATGAAAATGTAGACAGATAAAAATGATAGATATAGCCTTAAAAATCAATTTATTTTTTCATTAGGAAACTGCTGATGTCTACAATGAGGGCAGTAAGCAAGAGAGCCTGTTAACAGGGTTTAGTATCTATCAAATTTTTGATATTCTTGCTTTTCTTCACCAATGGCCTGTCAAGACAATGTGTATTCAATCTTTCGGCAGCTGTGCTGTTCATGAACCCTACCCTGCAGTATCTGTACTGCTTTCACACAGAAAAAGCTTTACTTTTTTTTTTTTATGGTAGTTTACAAGTGGTTTACAAGTCCAGTTTAATAGACCACAATTAATACGTGGATTTAAAACTCTAAAAGATGTTCTTGGCTTGGGGCAAGGGGATGTAATTGGATGACTTCTCTGAAATCCCTTCCAGCCCTACTTTTTTACTGGTTTTATGTTTATCTTTTCATGACTCAAACATCAGAAATTCAGAGAATATTCCTAAGCATGGAGCTTACAGTACAGATGTACTGACATTTTCATGTACAATGGGGTGGGATTTCAGGCCTAGATAGAGAAAAACACAGGGAAAAATGTTGCTTTTCTTCTGTTTGTAACTCCCTTGCAAAAACATGAGGATGGAAGGTTCTCCCACAGGAGAGAGTAGAAGCAACTCTGCCAAGGTTCGCCCTACTCCGCTTTAGGGAGACAGGGGAATGGCTTCCCCTAAAATACTTCAGGACACATAGGGGGCTGGGGAGGCTCCTGTTTTCATTGAGTCTTTTCGTAGTTTTTAATTTTTTTTTATTGCCTTCTAATCACAAGGGGTACACAGGATGGACTGTAGGGCTCCTGTTTTAATAGAAGAGTGTATTTGGTTCAACTCGTTGAAAAATTTTCAGAACTTGGGTCTCTTTAAATGTGAGATTGTTCCATCCTTTTAATTTACTTGGTGATTACAGTGAAGAGACATGTTTTCAGAAATGGTTTCTGCTGTGCTTTTTTATAAGCTGACTCTCCTGTATGAAATTTCCAGGCTAAAGCTCTGATTTGATGACAACTCCAAATTTATACCACATTGACAGAGGAAGCATTTGACCTTCTATTAGTTAAATCAGACCTTTTCTACCTTAATCTTCCTCTAAAAGCAGATTTAAAAGATCTTTCTTCTGGTTCATTAAATAGGAATAGTGTGTGAAAAAGAGGAATTTTGTCTTTTGGCAACCTCCTTAAAAACCAAAATCTTTTGTGTCTGTATTCCTTTTGAGGAGTTAAGAAACCTTTCCTTTACTTCCAGGCAAGGAGGAGCTCATGTGTCTTTACACCTTCCTATATGTCAACAAATAAACTTTGGTGACAGATGTGATGACATATGTACAAGATCTTGCTACACCTTCTGGGGGAGTACCTAGAATCAAACTGAGAAAGTGGTAACATCTGGAGACAGTGAAACGATCTCACCAGTCTTTGCACCTTTTCCCTACCCAGATGTCTTCTGTGGCCTCAGAGAAGGGTGTAAACCATCATGGAAGGTTTTGGAAGGACATTTTTGTGTGGATGGTCCTCTTAGCATAGGGAGCTACATGGAAAGATAAGAATTCAATTTAGATGCCACTAATAATGATAGTTTTATTTTGCAGAGAAGTGTTTGGATCTTTTAAAATCCTAGGACCATCAAATTTTTATTTAAATATGCAAGGACCCATGCTGCCATCATGGGTCTCATTTCCAACCAAAGAAAAACGGTTCTAAATTTTTAAAAATTATTTTCCCAACAATTTGCCAGCTTGCTTATACTTGCAGGAGTGTATGAATTTGTTATTTTATGGTCATTTTGTGGATCAGTGTTTAATGTTTTCCTCCCTACTGTGGGTCTTACAGGTTGTCATGAATTGAGAAACACTGCCCGTGGTTACAGCCTAACTGTAGAAAGGGTATATACCCATCATGAAGACCAGCGCACAATTGTCTAGATGGATAGTAATAGATTTTCACCTTTGTCTAAGGGAATGTCTACCCAACAGTCACTCGTACAGTTCGTAATCCTGAGCTGACATTGATCTAGACTACCTTCTAGCTACTGCTGTCATGGTTTGCATGAGAGAAGCACTTGTTTTTTCCATGTCCTCTGCTATATTATGTGCGAAGATCCCAGAGTATTTCCTCATCTTCTTGAGTTACTGTCCTCAATTCCAATGAGGCTAAAGCAAATGTAATTACATAATCAAGAATACCAAACCCTTCTGGCTTACAACAAATTCAGACATAGCAATGTCTGCAAGATAGGCTGTTAGAAGGTAAAATAGTATTAAGGATCAGGATTTATTAATTCCAATCTTTGCTGTTATGACTCAGACTGAGGAAGTGGGTTACAGAGTAGCTGAGCAGCAGAGAAACACATTTTCATAAATTACTCTATTTACAAGGTCATGTGGAGACATTTATTACTACAGCAAGGGACATTGTGGTATAAGGTTCAGGGGTTTTGAAAGTTGTATTTGAAGGGGAAGGGAGAGACAAAAATGAAATGGTAACAAATCCTCATTCTTTTCTGTAGTTCATCTACAGATGTCCTGTAGTAGCATTTTTTTTGTTTTCTTGCTGATAGCTTTTTAGCAGTTTTTCTCTGTTTTTTTCTTCCCAGATTATGTTTTTTCATACTTGAAAGCTATGAAGCTTCAGCCAAACTTCTGATTTTCCTAGTTCTTTGTCAAAACAACAAAAAAAAGTGTTTGAGCTATCCCATCAATCTCATTTTTTTTAAGAAAAACAACTTCTTTTGACAGTTTTAATAAAAGGTAAATGTTTCTTCACTAGTTTAAATAATGCGTATGTGGGAGGGGGTTGAGTAACTTAAGATGGGTGTGGCAGAAAAAAGAAGCATCAGCCAAAAATTTAGCAGTTACTCCTTATCCTGCTCCAAATATACTTCTAATGAAGAGAAGAACAGTAGTTAGTTGATATACTTTACCCATACTGAAAACCTAAAATCTGAGGAAGTCTCTATGAGAAAATTAGATAAAATTCTAGCTGGTTGTGACAGTGAAAGAAATATAATAGAAAATTTGGTTCAAATCGGTCTTTTAATAAAGCGGACTGTTTTTCTTCTTTTGGTCTGATTGCTTATTTTTCTCCCAGCTGAACTTGACTACAGCAAGTACCGGATGTGCATTAGCAAAATGCCTGTTAATAACACTGATGGTAAACAGTGATCACATACTGACTGCTGCAGGTAACGTTAGATGAGAGGGTTAAATGAGCACAACTTGGAGGGTGCAATTGAAAGTGAAAATTCCTTTTGCAGCTGTTGTTACGAAGGCATTATATGAGCTCCCAGTTCTCAGTGCATGTGCTCCTACCTCTGCTGAGCTGTATTAACTGTGGAGTGGAGCACTTGAGTTAGTGCCTGAAATCGTTTGAGGAACAGATCGTTCTGACATGGTCTATGCTGAAGTAGGTACATATTGCAGATGGTTTTGTAAATATGTTAACCTGTGTGTGTGAGTGTCTGTGTATCTGTGTGAATGAAATACAGGCCTTGTACAACTGTAATGAGGACAGAAGAGCCTAAGTCAATACTGTGTGTAAGGTAGCCCGTGTGCCTGTTGGGGAGGCCAAAGACACTTCAGATGAAATCCATCTTTCCCACGTGAAACCTGGGTCCTGCAATGGCTGGAGAGGGTCAGCTAAGGGCTGTACCTGGGGTTGGGAACACCTGGAAGAGGCCTCTCCGCCTCATTTTCTGTGCACTGGAATCGATGTGCTGGGATCACAGAAGAGACCCTTCTTGTGGCCTCCAGCCTTGTGCAACCGTGTATGCCAGAGCAGCACCCGCATGCTCTCGGTGGCAAGAGGGGCAAGGAAGGACCTTGCAGCTCTGTTACTGCAACACAGACCAAGGTGCTGCAGAGGACTTTCGCTGGTCCTGCATAGCATGGCTGAAATGTCATGTGGCAAGTCTACTTGAACGACAAACTCAATACACATTTGGAAAAAAGGGGAATGTAGCTGTAGAGAGCCATAAGGAAAAGTGAAGGGCTGGGCATGGATCCATGCTTCAGAGAGCAGAAGAAAATTGTTGGTCTTGTGAGTACAGTACTGTGCTCCATTTGGCGTATACAGAAATATACCTGGATATTTTGTTATTCTCCTAAATCAGTAACTCAATTTCAGACCCCTATTTTTATCCTAGATATACTTTTTGAAGAATCAGATGCCATAAATCTGTACTATAATAATGAAAGGAATCTGTCCCTTTTTTAGCTTGTAAAGGACTTAAGAGATATCCATGATCTATCTGAGTTTAGGAAATTATGAATGAATTCTGCTGAGGCAGGGCCTACTAGACAAACAGGCCATTGATCAGTGGCAGAAAAAACTGCTCAGGCTTTCCCAAAAGATATCCTTGGAAGGAGCTGCTGACAATATAAGCAAGATGCTAAATAATTCCTACAAGTAATGGTGTATCTTCCACTTTCTTTGAGTACAAGTGCACAGCTGTGGCTTTGCTTAAAGTAATCCTGACTGCTGGTAGCAGTGAATACTGGGTACTGCTAGAAGTCTAGCTTAATACAGAGTCTAGCTGTAACCCCAGAGGCAGTGCAAACACAAACTGAGTTTTCCAAGCACAGACCTGTGCTGTCGTGTCTGGCAGATACCAGCTCCCAAAGCAGCTGTCTCAAAGACACCAGCAGGTACGACTGGAAGAATGGCAGCCCTGGCAGTGACCTTCACAAAATAAAGCCCTCTCAGGAGCCAAGAGTGTCTCTGCCCCTGCATCCAAAAGTTCTGACCTTCTGCCAGTGTGAAATCCAGCACAATGTCCACCGTGCCAGAGTCCAATGCAAATTTTGTACAGATGGTTAAGCATGCAGTAGCTGACATAATTACAAGATTAAGATCTTGTCCTTTAAGATACCATATTCGGTAATGGTTTATGGTTTCATTCTGATTTCATTTCTTTTGGAGAGGGAACCATTGAAGTGAAAGCAAGAAGATACTGAGCATGCCTGAAAAATGTAATAACTGCTGCTTCCTAGATTTAGGACTGAAACCATACTCTTGTCCTAATATTAATAGGCTATTGAACGCTGCACTTGATTGAAAGCAAATAGGGAAACCTGCCTGGGGCTGTATTTTTTAACAATAGCTACTGGTCTGTGATATCATAGGGGCTAATCATGCTCTTTCTGTGATATCTTGGATTTACCTATGCAAAGACATTTAAATCAATGGGTGTTAAGATTTATGATGGACAAGGTATCTGCCTTCCTGTTCCTACATTCCTATTCTTCCTCCCAGCTGCTGTTTTTAGAAACAACCTTTTGTCTTTCAGTTATAAAAGATAGATACTTATATCCTGTAAGATTAGTTCTACCAGTATATATAGATAGGAGTTTCATCATATGTGTAAGCTAGCATCCCATCAGATTGGAAGGGCACAAATTGAAGTAATTTAATTTTATTTCCTTCCATGTGGAAAGCTTAAAAAGCTTAAAAAAATAATCCAAAGCCTAATCATAAATGGTCCTTCCCCCGGGTTCTAATGAGTAGAAACTGATCTTTGTTTTATGCAGATGTCAAAAGAGCGAATTTAGCAAATCACTAGAATAGGCATGTATAATAAAATCTTCATAGTCTGTTTACCTGTCTAATTGAATAAATGGACAAAACCAGAATGAACACTTTGTAACCTGCTCTTGCCAGAACTACTGCTGGGAATAATCATCCTCACTCTATGTATGCTTTGTGGTTTAGCCTCTTAAAATGAGGTAAAAGGGTTGAGTTCAGGGTCTGAGGACAAAGGAGGCATATTACTTTTGCTATCTGAAAAAGTCAAGAAAACCCAATTAAAAAAGAAGAATTAATGTTAATAGATTGGACCTTATTGCTAAATGATGCTATGAATTCTGACATTGCAGTTGGTGCATTGTTTATAGAGATTTTTTTGCTTATATTCTGATGGAGTATATTTAGTAAGAGGCATCATCCAAAATCTTCTCTATTTGTCTTTCTCTTTTTTGTTGTTTTTGTTTCAGAGACAGTGTGCTGAGACAGTTGAGATTTTCGGTATTAAATTTGTATAAGCTGCATACTGTAGTTAGAAGACATGGCAAAGTTGTGTAATAATTCCTTATTCAATTGCTTCTACATTGACAACTCATTTTTCTGACTACTTTCTATCTCAAACATTATATCTCTGTTTAAACACAGAGAACAAAAATAAAGCACTGTGTAAAAAGGCAGTTTGTGAAGACCATACGCATTTCTTAAGCTCTGCTCAGTGATTAAGCTAACAATTATTTTTCTATCTGGGTCTCAAGGAATAATATAATTGAGGAAGCCCCTGTGCTCTATCGAGTGCCACAGGTGAGGAGTAAGTGTTAGACCTGCTGATCAGTTGCTCTTGGGCAGATCTTCCAAATAATTCCAGGAGGCATTGCTTTAAAACTGGATTAAAATGCAACCTGACTGGGCACCAAACTGCTCTGACTGGCCTGAGTCTTCCTCACTTATTTGTGCAGGACAACGACATGCAATTGGTTTGCATGCTTGACCACAACTGGATCTCAGACTGGTGAAGTGCTGCCTTTCTCCAGTCCCCTTTTCTCCTTCCCTCACCAAAGCGCATACAACTCTGTACTCTGGCAACTTGGGGAGGCACCTGGTCTTCACCCAGCTGGGTCCCCGTATTCATGGTCTGCTGCCCTTAAACCGAACTCTTATGCTGCTCTAGCTTACCTACCATCTCATGGGGCTCACAGAAATGACCTCTCATAGTAGGGCAGAGATTTGGTGGAGCCCTTTCTTCTGTCCAGGAAAGACTAGAGAGATTTCAAATGCAACAGAACCTTCCTTTCCTTCCTTTCTCCTTCACCTTTTGTGGAGTCTGGAGTCCTATCAGCACTTCTGCAAAAGCTGCCATTCCAGCTGAAAGCTGAGGATGGACGAGTCTCCAAGGACACCATAACTTCATATTGGCTGTGTTCAACATTTGCACTCATTACATCAAAAAAGCAGCCATATGTGGATTTATGGAAGACACTGAACTCTCCAAAATTTCTTGCCTTGACTTGCACTGCAGGCTGTTATCACAGCCATTAATCTTAAACCATCAAAATGGTGAGATAACAAATGTGCTGGATTTTGTCTAATCTGCCTTCAAAGTAATAAAGAATAATGACACTGACAAGGAAACTCTTCAGGGAATCTGCAGAGCAGCCTCAGCTTTAAACCACTTGAGAAACCAATACCACAAGCCTAAATGACAACAAGGATTTCTGTATGAAATAGCCCCATTCTGCTCCAGGTTATATTTGTGTTGCTTTTGGTCTAGTGGTTAAAATGAAATCAGTGACAATTTTCCTGGTGAAAACAGGGCAAGATCAAAAAATGCTGGCATATGTTCCTGTTTTGTGTGGCAATAGGTGGCTGAATGTGGGGTCAACACTATGTGACAGGACATCTTTAGGAGTCTATGTGGTATTCATCATTACTTTGACTGGCAGCTTCCTTTATCAGCAGATTTCACAGCACTGAGGTCTCCCCCATGACTGTAACCTCTGCTTTGCTAAAACCTAACACAGCATGACTGTGATCTAAGCCAAATGAGGCTCCAATATGTCACTAATGCTGCAGTATTAAAGTGGTGAGAAACTGACCTGAAGGCTGAGGATCATATGAAAGATATAAACAAAAGAACAGGACTTCGAGTAAATGATGGAATTGCTCACAGATCTATATCAAACTGCAATCCTTTCAAGGTATAGGAATGACTTTTAACATTCATTTTTCTGGAATTATAATTTCCAGATGGTAAGAATGGGAACATAAACCATTTGTCATTTGCTCTCGACCTTTCAAAAGTCTTACTAGACATCTGGTATGCTCTACCTATCATGTGTTGAAGAATAAAGTTTTTAAACAAGTGATTGCAGTGTCATCATCTTTAGTATGTTTCTGTTGCTTTGAAGCAGAAAGTTATTCAGCATTCACCTACAGAGATTGACAAAATTGACTTCTTCATGTTGCTTATTCTCACATGCCATATCTGTTTTCACATGCCATATCTGTTTTCACTTGCCATGTCTTTAACTTGCAGAATTTGTTGTTGCATCTTTTTATTCTTCATTTCAAGGGCATTTTTATATGTTGTTTTTTTCCTCTTTTACTGAGGTTTGAAAATGTCAACTTTTTCTCTACAGACCAGAGAGGAGCTCCCTCAGGAAAACTATTCTCTTTTCACAGAAGGACAGGGACATAGGATTTGTCAGAAGAGACTAGATTCACAGTGTATCACTCAGTATCCCATTTCTCACTGTGCAAAGCACTGGATACCTCAGAAGAAGATGTAAGAAAACACAAAATTTTTGTACAAGGAAGTCATTAACTGAAAGTTTAAGCTATGGCTTTATAATGAAAATTTAGCCCCCAGCATTTCAGAATCCTTGATTACTACTAACCTGCTTGTTTCTCCTGTGAACGCATCTTACTTTTGTCCTTGAGGCAACCAGGGTCTTTTTTATTCTCTTCTACTCCCCTCCCACACTAACTGATTTCTTTTGCTAATTTTGTTTTGTATCTTCAAAATGCTCTTTGCTCTGACAGGGTGAAACAGTTGCTGGCTGCTGCTGCTGCAATCCACATTAGAGAGGATTTTGCGTTGTTGATGTTTTTGCATCACCAGCAGATGTAAAGGAAGCTGCATTCACAAAACACTTTAAGCTACATAATGGCTCTTCAAAGCCAAAGGAGGGTGAGGAAGGGAGCGCACTCTGAGTGCTCTGGAAGGGTACATTATGTCTCTGCCAAATGTCATGCTGTAGAGAGGCACCAGCTGAGCAGAGGTCCAATAAGTGAATGCCTGTAGGACATATGCTGCCAGCGTCGGTTGCTCTCCTCTGCACACCACCGTGCTCCTCCAGCTGCAGAGGGTGTAGCAGTGGGACTGAGTCCACTGGACAACTCAGTGTGTCAGCCCCAGCTAATCCTTCTCCTGGTGGTGCTGGCGGTGCAGAAAAGAGGTCTATACCCCTTCTCCCTGGATTAGGGCAGAAATGGGTGGAAGAGAACAGGGTACTGTCTTTCCCCTATATGCAGACAGTAAAATCGCTTCTTGCTCTGTAAACTTAGTGGAAGAGAGCTATGACTCACTTCAAATCACAGTCCTTGAAATAGAAGAAATGGTGTTTTTCTATGGTGGCTACTGTGTCTTAGTTTTTTTTCTTTTTACTTGAAGACTCTGGTCATTATATGGACGCATTTTTCACCAACTGGGGAATGAGCGGAAGGAAGGGAAGGGTCTTACCTATGGGTTGCTTTCTTTGATTTTGCTGGAGAAGCAGAGCTCTCTTTAAGACTCTGTGCTTGTACAAGATTTCTTTTCCACTGAAGTACACTGCTGGACTCCAGATGGTATGCTTAATAAGACAGCTTTTCCCATGCTTTTTATAGATGGGTAAGCTCTCCCTCCTCTATAGTTTTCCAGGAGTATTCTGAAATAACAGCCTTTCCTGCTTCCTGTGTGGTGACTGCTCAAGACCCACCAAACTTGCAGGTCATGAAAGTAGTTGTAAAAGCATGGGACAATGTGTGATGTCTTTGTACAGGGATGGTTTTCATGCTCCATAAATACAAATGGAATTGTTTCTCCACATGCTGAAGTCAAGCTTTCCTTGTGTAGATACTCTGGTCTGGTTTGAGAACTGCATTCTTTGCAAAGTGCTTTCACGTTGCAAAAGACCCTCGTCT
>NW_009229349.1:38231-56917 GCF_000690835.1 Fulmarus glacialis
CTTTACTCTTCTTACATCTTTCTCCTCTTCCTCCCTTCCTCCTTGCATCCTTCGCCACTCCTTCCCTTCCTCCCTTCCTTTCTTTCTCTCTCTCATTTCAGAGTCAATAGATTAAAGTCAAGGCTTTTCTATAAGCACTGTGTTATGTTTTCTGTCAGGAAAACTAGTGCCTGTTTCGGAAGCTGGAAATGGACCCTCACCAGTTTGTGTGTGTTTTGGGGATAGTGGGGAACATTGTTGGTGTAATGAGTGCTTCCTCTTCACCCCTCTTTTCTGTTTCTTCCTTATAGGTTATTTCTCTGCTTCATTCTCAGGTGAATTTTGAATTTCCTTTCCTGAATGAAGCTTTTCTTGCATTTGTTCTTTGAACCCAATCCACCATCAATGAATACCAGATTAATTGTACTGAAGTCAACAGTGAGATTTAGAATACCTAGGGCTTTGGATTAATTTCTTCTGTGATTTTTCTGCATGGTAATGTATGTAGTGTGTTTCTGGAGAGTACTTTCCACTTTCTGCTCTTAGCAATCCAGCCGTACTGTGCTTCCATATATCTTTATCACCTCTGGGTCTTGTATACAATATATTCTCATAACGTCTGGTGCAAGGGCCATACTTTAGCCCATTTGGCTTAGAGAAAGAGCACACATTTAATTGCAGCTGTTGTCTTCCCTTTATTCTTTAAGCTTAGTTTGATTTTAAGCTTTAAAAAGCAGAGACAGTGAGCTCTGTTTTGCTCCTGAGTACAGCAGAAGTAGTTCTTTTATGTGTGCTACCCCTTTCTTCACTGTTTCATGGACAGAGTTGAGCGTCTCCGTGATAGACTAGGTTAAGACTATAAGAGGACTGTAGACCATCTGTGCCTGAACATTTGAGGGAGAGAGACCTCCCTCCCTCAAATTAGTGTCCAGCCTATTAATATCTCTGTTAATATGTCAGTCTCTGTATGTCTGTATTAACGCATCCTGTATGTTTCTAACTCTTCCAGGGTAGTGAGGACTTTCTCCCTGGCTCTATCTATTCTCTGCCTCAGCCCAAGTACAGATTAATACTGATTTAACAGCAGGCCTTTCTGCTGTGACCTGGGAAGACAACAGTTGCGTGCCCAGAGTATCACCGCTGACGCCAGCTGTATCGCCTTCTGGCAAGAAAAGAATTGAAACAAAGCCAAGTAATTTTAACTTTTAATGAGACAAGTCTGTGGCCTATGGGTTGAATATGGGGCTCGGGGTTAGAGAGTTTTTCTGCCCTAGGTGCTCTGTCCTACTTGCTCAAACACACCTTTTGGTTTCTTACTCATTTCTTGCTTTAGAAGATGTATGTATCTGGAACAGTGTTAATAAGGTCCTTGTTGCAGATGGCATCTTGAAACGGCTATTGAATTGCAGTAAATAATAGTAAATGGAGGTTACCTATTCAGAACAATCCATACGTAGCCAAAAAAATTTAAATGAATCTTCGCTAACAGAAATGAAAGTGCGTGTTTAGGAAAAGACAAGCAAAATCTTATCTTACAGACTGAAACAAGTTACATTTTGTCTATATTTGTGATATACATAGTATTATTGTCTTGTCTATCCCAATTTTGCTTTTTGCCTTAATGTTTAGCCAGGGAAATTTGCTTATCCAGAATATTACACTAAGAATGCGACCCTGGAAATCTGCTGTGTATCTTGGATTTACAAATACCACAGACCTCTAGCTGGGTAACTCGGGCTAGTCTTTCACTTCCCATTCAGTTATTTGCCACAACGTTAATATCAGATAGCATTAGGTTCTGAATACTAAAAAATAAGCCTCCTAGTGAAGGTCTTGGTTCTTTATTTTATTAAAACTAGAACATGGAAATATTCTGGTGAAAGGTTTATATACAATTTTGGACAAACCATCATATGTATAATTTTGAGCAATAACTGAATCACTGGGCTAAATGAATAGCGAGGTGCTTAAGTGACCTTTTTTAAGGCAGAGGCAGAAGTGTCACAGCATAATAGGTACACGCTCTCCTGGGATGTGGGAGTCAGTTCAAATCCTCTTTTGTCTGATTCAGCGGGATTAGATCCAAGGTGCCACACATCATTAGTGACTGCCTTAAGTGGTATATGAAGAACTCTGCGACAAAACTTTCTAAATATCCCAGGGCAAGGCGGTTCCACAAGGATAGGTCAAAGAGACGTTAGAAGTATAATTGCAAACTAGTTTTTCAATCCTCATAAAAGTATCCTACTGACTACTGAGTTATTTTTTCAGGCTCAGTTCCAGTGAGTATATAACACATCAACAGGAGAAACTGAAATGAGTCAATTGCAGAATACTGTAAGTTTACTTTACTTACTACGCTTATAAGGCTACTCTTCCAGGAGGTTGGAAAACTATTACAAGGAAAGTTCTTTGCTTTCAGAGCAAGTAAGAAGATTTTGTTTCTTTGCTTTCCATGTTAGTGCTTAACTTCAGTGTTGCAGGGTTATTCTACCCTTCTCTGATTTTATAAATCTAGTCTTTTACTTGTATTAAAAATATTCCAAAACAGGTTTCTTTTTTACTTGAGTCTTTCTTTTTTTCGAAAATTAAAAAAAAAATCAGTTTGGAATTCAAGCAAATCTTAATTAAAAAAACCTGTTTAAGTCACTTTCTTAAGAAAATGAATGCCTTCACGTAGTTGAAGGCATGCACATTAGTGTGCATCAATGCATGCTTTTTACCATATTTCACTGGTAAAAGTGAAATAGATTTTCTGTGGTGTAACTCCATAAACTTTGTTTGCATTTGCTAGGGGTTTTGTCTATGAGTAACGTATGTGTTGGTCCTAAACAGAACAAACATTGCAGTCTCTTAATGACTTACAAGTAAGGAATGTCATTGCTGTCGTACATCCATGTGAAAGACAGGACAATCTGACAAAGATAAAAATGGAACATCTCACCATCTTTGCTGTATACATTTCAGTTCAAGAATTTTAAACTTTGTGGCTGTACACAGAAAAGAGTGAGTCTTGCCAGAGGTAGTTGCCTTTGCTGTATCTCTTTTTCTGCATGCAGAGACCCAGGTGACAAGAATCTTCTCTGTCCTGGCACCTTGTGGTAGCTCTGAATTCAATAAAAATGCAAGGAGCACATAGAATGCATAATCTGTAATCTTATAAATGGCACCTCTGTATAAAAAAAAGGGAAAGCAATAGTTAACCAGTGAATCATTGCAGATTTCTATGAAAAAAGAAATTTTAGGCAAAGAAAGATTTTCTAAAGACTTCTGTCAAAATTGTGTATTGTAGGAAATACCTTTAATGGGCTAGGAAATGGAATGGGACATGGCATGGAAGTAATTGCGAGAAATTCTAATAGTCTTATTGACTGCTATTTCATACAACCCTTTCTCCCATTTTAAACTTGGTCATTGGTTTCATATTAGCTTTTGAAAGCGTTGTTCTATATATGACCTATAAACTGTCACATTCAATGTGTCTAGATGCTTGTGGAATTGCACTTCAAAATATTGGGATCTTTTTTGCTGGCCAGAGAAAATGTTCCTGTATAATGTACTGAATTATTCTAATGACTTCTGAACATCTCTTCCCTTTCCTTCTTTCTGCCCTTCTCTTTTCTTGGCCATGAACCAAGTTCATCTCTGATGTCACACTGTTAAGTCAATGGAATTATTTAGCATGCTGGGCCCAATTAGTCCCTGATATGCTTAGATCCAGCTGGTATCAAGCTCTTCATTAGTTTCCTGTGATGTCTTTGTTAAGCTAATTGCCTGGCTTGACCACCTGTGAAAAGGATGAATTGCACTCACATATATGTTAGAATGGCACTTTAGTACTGATGGAATTTATTCATAGCCTGGTGGTTGATATGTTCATGAATGCTCTCCTCAGAACTGAAGAGTAAAAATATTTCTTGAGAGTAAGAGCTAAAGTTGACTGAAATAGCACAACAGGTCAGGCCAGAATTGCTTGCTGTTATGACCAAGGCCACGTTTGTATGGGTAGATTGTTGCTGGAGTGGATTTGAAATAAGACATTTCTGAATATTAACAGGAGGCCAAACCTTCCGGGGAGAAAAAGCAGTCCTTTCTTTCAGTTTACGTAGATTCAGCAAGTGAGTTCTCACCACAGTGTTGAAGCATTAAGGACTCTGAGAGATGATTTCTCACAGATTTGTGGCAGCAATTTAAGAGGATTCTTCCTCCAGCTATCTCCTCTGCCCTCTTCCAGAGATCATCATTTTCAGAGCAAAGTCAATAAAGAAAACTAGAACATCAGTAATCAAGGACGGCTTGGGAAACGCAAAACTGTGGATGTTAATCCAGCAAGTCCATGGCGTAGAAAGGGTATAATTGCAGTTGTTTTCAGTATGGGCAAGTCTGTAAGTGGAAATATTTTTATGAGCCACAGTTTCAATCAATCAGCTAAAAAGAACAAAACAAATATTTAGCCAATTGCTTCTTTATTTCTCATCATACTTATTTGGCATTTTTGGGAGAAGTTTCAGGAGGGTGTTTCAGATGAAATGATTTAGGTGAGCTGAAAGTGAATTTCCTCTCCTGTCACACAGGAATGCTCAGGAGAGTTTCTTTTTGTACAGTTTTACTCCACTAAGTCTCTTGAAAACTGTGCTTGCAGACCTGACTTACTTTGTGCTTAATTGATGTCAGCAAAAGCTGTGTCTCTTGCCAGCTTTTAGAGTGATGGATGTACTACAACAGGATGAGCTATATATGAGAGAGTGGGAGGGAGATACTGTTGTACCTCGGGCAGGGATAATAACAATAAGAGGGGGATCCATACCTATATTGAGACCACATAAAATCACCACCTAGAGTCTTTCTGCATTCTAGCATCTCTTTTACATTAAAACACTTTGATTAGAGTTGGGATACTTCCCCTTTTTTTTTCTTACAGTTAATTTTAGGCTGAAGGGTGAGCATTTCTAACCCCTTTTATGCAGATAAATTAATTAGTAATCACATAACAAAGCCATTCACTTAGGTTAAAATAGGATACTCCTAATCTAGTCAAAGTCCTAGTGATTTAGAGATTATCTGAAGGGCATTTAGTTTACCTGCATGAATTGGTGAAAGGTGTTTGTGCTCTTTAAGAGTGAAAATGAATGAATAAACTCCTGCAGCAGAACTCACTAGGATGAACTCAAAAGTCCCTGCACCTTTTTCTGTATGACTTCTAGGGGTTGTTATCCTAACCCAGCATCTTGAGAATGTTTTTATTAGAGACCTCATGGAGTTTAAGGACCAAATGTACCTAATCCATGAAGGAGCTGCAGAGAGTGTGAAGGGAGAGAGACGACTTTGTGCCACATTCACCACTAACGCATGGCCACTGAGGTCAGTGGAGCTGATCCAAATTACACTTGCTGAAAAATACAGCTTCATTCTTCAGCTAATTTGTTTTACTCCAGTGCTTACCCACTTACAACATGAGGAGCGAAGTTTTTTATGCCATGATAATTTGAAGTCTGGTAATACAGAAAAAAATGGTTTCCTAGGCTAGTGAGAAATGCAATAGCTGAAGCTATAATCATGAAATCCCACATTAAGGTCTAATCCTGCTGGTTGATTCCTTAAAAATCCAGTGAGGGCAGAGGATAGCGAGACCTCCACAGAGTGGGACCAGTCACTCAGAAAGCCTTAGCAGAGCTCTCAAAAATTCCCAGCATCCATTCAGTTTAAGAGTCCCCCACCTCACTGTTACAAAGACTGCACTACGTGGTATGAGCTGTTGTTTCTTTCCAGAAATCTTACTGTCCTGCTTCTCTCCAGGACATGATTACTAAACCCTCCTTCCCTTTCATCCTGTTGTTGTCTTCTATAGATATATTCCATAAACCTCGACTCATGTCAATTTCTTCCATTTCCTTCCAAGACTATCCATGTAAGGGGATATCCCTATGCAGAACACTGACATGTTGGACTGAAGCCATTAGCTCTTGATCTTAAAGCATGAATTTATAGATTTGCAAGTACATGCTTGATTAAGTAATGCTGTGGGAAATGCAGCTATGAGTCACCTGGAACATGCCACTTATAGGAAGAAATATGTGGAACAAAGTATGTGCTACTTTTTTTTTAATATTCTATCAGGAAACCTGTGCAAAGGAATGGTTAATTGCAATCAGCCTTGTAGCATTTGATCGGTCATGCTTTTTCTTTTTTTTCCAAAAAAAAGACTTATTTTTCACCTCGATTCTTGATTTCCCCAGAATTATGTTTTGGTGCTTCATGAACCAAAGTATTTTGCTGTACTTCGATTGTTTTCCATAACATTCCAAAAACATTCTGAATTGTTTGAGGCAAACTTTTGCAAACTGCAGCTATTTAAATAGCAAGTATTTTTAGAAAATCATTCTTTTGTTGTTGGAGGTTATGTGCTTTTGAAGATCTTCATTTTTCCAGCCCATTATGTGGAGCAACTCTGCTCTTTTCTTCCATTCGTCCTTGGGATGAAATTTTCACTTCGTGAGTATTATGTACATGATGTGATGGCTTCTAGATGCTGCTATCACTGCCAAAATCCTATTGTGTTTGACGCTGTTTAGACACATAGAAACAGCTATAAACAAACACATAAGGGGATTTTGATGTTAGGTGTTAGAATTAACATGTGTGTGCTTGACAATGTGAACTTTAAGTAGGTACTTTTCTCTTCAGTAAAGACTGAAAATTTTGTAGGTTTCTAAGAGCAGCTAGTATTTTACTGAACGTAAGCAAGTATCCAAATTTCTGTGGTGTTGAATTGCTCCTGAGAATACGACGGACCAATTCAAAGCACTATAATCTGCTAATTCTGCTAAGATACTGCATATTTCAAAACAGAGTATTCATGGATAGATGTCAGATATAAAGGATGTTCACAAATGGTATAAACCTTGCTTATACTTATAAAACATCAACAGGATAAAAGATTGGATTTTTGTTTCTCAATTGAAAAACCAAATCTATCTGTTTCTGTCTGAGTTTGGTCTTTCCTGCCAGTTAGAGCCAGAAGGAGGTGCAAACCATGCTACTAATCCATATATAGAAATCAGGAATACAACTTTCACTTGGGCAGGTGTCTGAAGAAAGATCACACTCCAGGTGTTGTGTATTGATAGATATTGATAACTGACTGTTTTTGAACAGCTAGTAGTTTTACAGAAGTACGCTGCTGCCTTCCATAGCTGTACAGAACATAACATTAACATGGCTATGACTGCTTTTGAAGAGATTTCTATGAAGCTGATAGGAGTGGAGTCACCTCCAGCCTTTGTACCCTTGCAGGAAGACACTCTCAGCCACTTCCTGCTCCCTGAACGCATGCTGGTAGAGATGCTGGTTCTCTGTACTGGTTTTGGCTGGGATAGAGTTAGTTTTCTTCACAGTAGCTATTAGGGGGCTATGTTTTGGATTTGTGCTGGAAACAGTGTTGATAACACAGGGATGTTTTTGTTACTGCTGAGCAGTGCTTACACACAGTCAAGGCCTTTTCTGCTCCTCACCCCACCCCACCAGGGAGCAGGCTGGGGGTGTACAAGGAGGTGGGAGCGGACACGGCTGGGACAGCTGACCCCAGCTGACCAAAGGGATATTCCATACCATATGACGTCATGCCCAGCGTATAAGACTGGGGGAAGAAGAAGGAAGGGAGGGATGTTCGGATTTACGGCATTTTGTCTTCCCAAGTAATCGTTAACACGTGATGGAGCCCTGCTTTCCTGGAGATGGCTGAACACCTGCCTGCCGATGGGAAGGAGTGAATGACTTCCTTGTTTTTCTTTGCTTGTGCGTCAGCTTTTGCTTTCCCTATTAAACTGTCTTTATCTCAACCCGTGAGTTTTCTCACATTTACCCTTCTGGTTCTCTCCTGCATTGCACGGCAGGGAGTGAGCAAGCAGCTGTGTGGGGCTTAGTTGCCGGCCGGGGTTAAACCACGACAATCTCTGAACTTGCCCCTCAGGCTGGATAAAGCTTAGTAAATCTCTTCAGGGTCTCCTGCACTACCTAGAGAGATGCTCTGAAAGGCTCCAGGTTACCGTGGAAAAGACTTTCTTCAGGTGTCCAAAAGGAAATGTAGAATTGCTTGAGGATGTGGTGAGCACAAAACTGCATCCAGAGCACTCTCTTCAAATGAGGCTGTGGTCTGGGATGAGGAGCCCAAGGACTTGGTGTCTGTGGGAAGAAATTTATTGTACATCTTTTATAGCCTCTCTCTGAAAATAGAATTGATTCCCTCAGACTCCTTTATAGTGCTTTGTCAGAGTAGTCTGGGTATCATGAAATACTAAAGTGTTTAGCTTCCAGGACTTTCAACACATTCAAATTTCATTATCTTCATTTTAGAGCTGAGGCATAACAGGATCAAAACTGGAGAGTATTAAAAATAGATTATTGGTCAATCAAGTTTACAAGCCGAAAAATGAGACAACATCTATCAGTTCACCAAAAAAAAACCCCGATACAAATTTGGCAGTTGTTTTCTGTTGGATCCATTTGTCTTGCAGTTTTATGATAACCTGTAGTGCTGACCTCTGCAACAAATGAAACCAGTGGTTCTGCACATAGCTTTGTGTAACCCTGCTACTATTCCTAATTCTGGAAAGTCAGCTAGTGATTGCATAAAAGCTGACAGAGAAGAGTTTATGGGAAGGTGATGATCTGATTAAAAACAGAATAGCTTCCACACACATAGAGTGAAAAAAGTAACATTCTGGCACTTCATAACCAATATCTGACAGTGCAAGCTTCAGTATTTTTTAAACAGTGTCTCCCCACCCCTCCCAGCTGTACTATGTAACCATTCAAATCTGGGTAAAAGGACTGACAGTAATATCAGAGAAAAGTTACGTAAAACAAAAAATATCTTTTTTTTTTTCCAAGAAGAATTCCTGGCATATGAATTTCTGGAGTTGTTTATTGCAGAACTGGATGCTCCCATGTAGTTATCAGTAGATGATAACATTTTCATGGATACACTGCACTTAAAGGAATGGGACAAGGATGAACGCCAACCATTTCCAACACATCATTTCAGTTAACAAAAGCATTTTGTGTGTAGTTTTCACAACAGTAAAGTGTTTGTTTTTTCAGTGTTCTTAGACATGCTCCAGCTATGAACATTGCCATAAAGATAGCGATTGCAAAAGAGAAAGAGCCAAACTTGGGGAAAGGTTTTTGTGTTCAGTCATAGGATTCATCATAGCGCACACATGTTGGAGATATTATTATTATTCTTTGTCTTGGGATCAGAACTTGTTTTTACTTCAGTACTATAATTCAGTCTCAGGGACATTATATGTATACATGCACATAGGAATAATATAGGGCAAGATAGGGAGCACAACTGACCCTTTTTGACAGCTGGTGATTGCACAGAAGCTGACTCAGGAGAGTTTCTGTTTAAGCAGTCAGCAGCCTCTTAAAACAGGAAAGTTAACGTTTCTGTGTTCAGCTAGGATAGCTTCTGCTTGAAACTGAAAGTGGAACATAGCATAATCCATTATGGATGGATGTTTGAGAAAAGAGTTGTTCTCAGCATAGATATACTTTGTACTAAGCAATCATATAAGGCTACTACATTCAGACGTATGACTGACTTTGCAGAAGACAGGCATTGAATCTGTGGCAGCGTAACAGAAGTATTAACTGAAATGCATCACATTAACCTTGTTGTTTCGAAGGGCATAAAAAATAAGGTCAAACAGCACAAAATGGCAAGTAAGAAGAAATCAGAAGTGGACCAAGGTTCAAACAATGGAAGGAAAGACATCCTCAGTTTACAATGAAATGCACTTTTTAAAAGAAAAATAAAAAGAGACAGTAGGGAGACCTGTCAGTCTTTCGATTCAGCCTTTATTCTTTGAAAGCCGTACTCCTTACAGTGAGATGCAGACCTCTCCCACAGTGGGGTGTAGGACCCACAGGTGCACTGTTCCTGCTGGAACAATTCTTCAGCAGTCAAATGGTTATATTCCTCCTTATAGTGCATGTCTTAAATAAACTGTACCACACAAAGAGTTCTCTTTGTTAAGAAAGTTTACAGAAGGCTCTGAGGAAAATAAATGGAGAGAAGTAAAGAGAATTTAATAAAAAATTACATTCATACACATATTGCTAACTCAGCTGCATTGCAAGCAAGAGGGAAAGCAGTGGTAGAAATACCATTCTCTTTTCTGCCACATATCCTTGAGTTTTACTTGCCTTCTCCACAGTCCTGATCTTGGTGTGGAGGCGGGGCCGGGGAGGGGGTTGATGTTGTTAGTGGTGAGTGTGTTTGGTCTAAACCAAGATAATAGAACAGGGAAAATAGCCTAAGGCTGCCAGTTTATTGAACAATGAGACTGAGGACACATGGGTTGACTAGAGATGGTCATCCTGTTAACCCAGGAGCCAGCAGAAGCTTGGCTGCATTTTTGAAGATCTACAACCTTGCCTCAAGAGGTCATGGAGCTGCTGTTGCAGGCAGTCATTTGAGAATGCAACGGGTATTCACTCTGAAGCAAGACTGTTGTCTAGAACATTTTAAAATTACTGTGTTTTAAGGTAAGTCAGGAGATCTGTTCCAAAAGATCAGTAAGTCATTTGCTACAGACAGGTTAGACTAATCTCATTTTGGGTGCTTAGTGTTGTGTTGGCTGACAGCAGGTGTTTAGCCTGTTTAGCTAGGCAGGATATAAATAGGTGTTACATCACACATAAAAGCTTTTTATGCTGAAAATGCTTTAGTACAGAGGAAAAAAATGTAAAAACTGCATATGTGATCTTCCTTGAACTACACGCACTAGTAGTACTGCTGAAGCACGGTAGCCAAACTCTTCCCTCCTACCTCTTTAGCTCTATATAAAACCTGTTGTCATACAGATATCTGCAGCTTAATGAGTGATTACAAAGGCTACTGCCTGCAGAGCATAAGAGTTATGGCTGCAGGCATGAAAAGCAAGCCTTACATAAAAATATTGATGTATCTTCTAGATAAATTCTAGGTGTACTGAACCAGTCATGAACCAGTCACTTTTACATAAGCTATGAAAACAATTTATATTTAGCTCTTCTGACTATTCTTGATACTCTACAGAGAAGGAGCATGATTAATATTTCACATTATCAAGTCCAAAATATTGTTAGTTGAAATTATCTAGCTGCCTTCTTCCTCCTTCTCCTCCAAAGATTTGTCAGAAGGAGTGAAGGATCTTAAACACTTTCTAAAGGGAATATTATGAATTAGGTAGTCCAATGGGACATGCAGACACTGCTTTGCTCTATCTCTTCACTCTCTACTCTGGCAGAAATCATTGCTAGGAAGATTCTGGAAGGATTCTGGAGGCAGGGACATATTCACTGTGGTCTTTGATCTGATGCGCCTGTTCTTGGATGTCAGCTGGGAGACTATGGATGCCAGACATCAGACCAAGACAGATGTCCTTCAAGAACTGCATAATACTACAAACTGCTGCCAGAGCACAAGATGTTATATGCTGTAAAGAGGGTCAGGAAATAAAAAACACAGTACCTAATGTTCTGCACAGCAGAATCATGGTATGAGTTCAGGGACGCTTATCCATTAGGATAGCATCAAGTTGTACTGCTTGCTACAGTAGAATCTGACTGGGCAGATTTCAGGTCTTTGTTTCTTCCAAGCTGGACCCTACTCCATTCCAGCCGGAGCTGTTTTTCTTCTCCTTGCCATCTTGAAGGTTCTTGTCCACCTCCTTGGATCAGTCAAGCTAGGGTTTGGGGAGGCAAATCGGAGTCCATCCTCTGAGATCAGAAGGTACAGCAAACTACATTCATACTGCTAATCAGCTTGTAAGAACTGAGCTGACGCTATCAACATGTGGCTGATGATGGACAAATTCCTGAAAGCACCATTTACATTTTTTCCTCTTTGACCAATGCCTCCCAATAGAAGAACATTTATGTATCTTGTATATAAACTGCAGATTTACAGCCCAGTGTGAATGTGTTCAAGTTACAGCTGAGTTAATGTATGTACAGAAATGTCTACATGTGCACATCCTGCCTGATTAGAAAAGTATGTATGTCATACACAAGTGTTGGATCTTCCCACTAAAGTTAGCAGATTTTATTTAAGACTTGTTTAGGGCACAACTTTGCCAGGGCAGTGGCTGTTATGTCAAAGGCAATGTATTCAGTTTACTGCTGAGAAATTTCTTTACTTGATCAAAATAGATTTTTTTGGGGGTGTGGGGCAGAAATTATATCTTATGCCAAATTTGGGAAACTCTTCATTAGCAAGCAAAGAGTGAGTGTCAGCCACTCCACTATCCAAATACAACGCACATACAGGCTGACCTGGGAACTCCCGAAATTAGCACCTAATCTAGTTAAGCTTGAACCAAGAGGCTTGAACTTTGAGAGTGTTTGAAAACCTTACACGGTTTCTTGCCAGGGGAATTACCTGCTGAATCTGGGAGGTTTCCTTCATGCTCTGCCCAACTTGTGTCATTTTCACCATGGAGTTCTGCTGGGCTCCCTGGTGGAGTTTGGTTGAAATAAGAGTCCAGACATATGTTGTAACTTCCTTGGTTTTTTTCCCTTGCTCTGTGGAAGCAGCTTCAAACCCCTCCAGAGCTTTTGTAAACTTAACTGAAAGTAGTAACAAAGGTGATTCTTGCTAAGGGAAAGGTACAGACAGCTGCTAGATGACTGCATGCCATCCTGGCAGAAATCAAGAACAAGTTAATGCATGCCAGCCTCTTCTGTGCAACTGGTTTTAATCCAAACTCCTATGGATATTGTGCTATAAGCATTCATGCAGCCATAACAGGTGCCATTACAAGCCATTTTGTAGATATCTCAAGACAGGAGTTTGTGATTTTGATTTATACTCATTAGCAGTAAACTCTGATACAGCAAAAGGATTAAATCTAATCTTCAGTGAAAGCCTATCCTTTAATCCAGCAGTGAAGAACGCTAGTTTATAAATCAAATCTGCAAAGAATGTGTAGCATATGATTTTAGAGGAAGACAGCTATTGCAGAGGCAGGGATGCCACATAACATGTCTGTCTTCAAAGGAAATGTGATATGGTCAGAAAAAGCAGTCATGAAGCACTACCTTGCATGCTTAAGGGAGCATAGTTTTGAAGAGTCCTGAACACAAGTTCTGTTTGACTGTACCTGGCACCTATTGCAGCGGCTAATCAAGGACGATTCGTTAACTCCTCCTTTGCAGTTATGAATTCCTATAGTAAGTCAGATGTGGTTTTGTCACCAGTGTTACAAATTGCTTACATTTCATTTGTACTGCTTAGGACTGAGGCATCTTTCTGTCCTGCACAGCTGAGGTGAGGTAAGTCCAAGTTTAAATCACTCAAGAAGTGATTCCACTTCATTTGATCAAATAGAAGCCACATTCTAACTTGAACATTTAGCATACCAGTTTGTTGTCAAGAATACTTTTACAAGCTTCTAACCCTCCCCTGGATATTTGCTTGTAAAGTCAACCACTTGACCAAGGAAGGAGAACTAGAGTTTTAGTTCTGCTTTATTCCTATTATTCCTCTTATTGGTATTCCTCTGATGTTACCAGCAGGGTCAAAACTGACAGCAGCTTTCTGGCCCACGCTTGCCTCTGGAGCTGCATCCATGCTAATAGTTGCTACTGATTTCGTGGTCTTTCCTTGTTCTCAACAGCCTCTCGAGCTCTTTCCATCACTTCAGTTACAGAAACCTTTGCTGCCACTGCTGCAGAAGCTATGACCTCCTCTGCATCAAAGAGCACTTAGGAAGACAAAAAAATGGAATATTAATATACTTAATCAGTCAGAATGATTCACAGTTCCATACTGTTTCTGGGTCCATTTCAGCTTGTTCTATGGATTGTATTTCAGAAGGGCATAATTTACTTCTACCCATCAGCTTTCCTTCAGTGCCTGGTATACAAAGGATGTATTACATTAGTTTTGTGTTAAAATGCACTGTAAGAGATCAATTCGTGGAGCACTAATATTTGCCCAGGGTAGTACATTTGGGCAAGGAAAAATGCCCAGGCTTGATGGAAGAACTGAAGTTGAAACCTATAGGATTAGTTCTAAACATTTGTGCGTCCTTCTATGTCACCTGCCTCTTAGTAGCGCAGGCTGTTCGTAACAAAGACTACTTTCTTAAGTTTGAGTTTCATTGAACTGAGGTTTCAGGTGGGATGCTTCTTTATTGCTGGATCTCGCTAGCAGTAGGTCAGTCATGCTGCTTATTGCTCTCTAGAAAGAATATCCATGCCACCATCCATCCAAGAGATTCAGTGTCAGAATAAGATTCTTGGACTATTTGATGAGAAATCTATGCAGTGTGTTAAGAGTCACCCTACTTCCTCTGGTGACTGTTCCTGTTTGTTCCTAGTCTGATTGTCCGCAGTGTGTCTCAATCTGCTGCCTAAAGGTAGGCAGTGGATTAATCAAAGCTTAAGCTTCCAAGGAGAGAGAGAAAATTTGTTTTCCTTTTGATGGCCCTGACACTTGTTAGCAGCTTGCTGTATAAAAAAGCGGGGGTTTTGTAACCTGATTTCACTCTTCTCTACCCAGAACTGAATCCATCTCAAGACTAACATCTCTGTTGTAGGAAGTTCAGGACAAATTAAGTCAGGCCTTACAGATGCTTGGTTCTGGCAGGCTTAAGAGAATTTATGTTGCCAAGTAGAGATATCCATCAACTGTTGTAGGTTTCTCCAGAAACTTATGGATAAGAAGGAGTGGAGGGCAAGATCATCTCCTATGATACTATTGATCAAAGACATATTGTATCTTTTAACAGTTTGTTGAAAGATACAACTGATGCAGCAGATCACTGGCATATTTGCCTGTTTCAATCCGTAATGTCTACTTCAGAAAAATTTTCCTCTTGCTCAGTAGAGAACATGGTGAAGTCAGGGAAGGGGTAGCAAGAGAAATGTTTCTAAACTTGATGCTGTTGAAAGTGATCACATTATGAAGCTGTTTGTGTTGTCTTTACTTCAATCCCTTCAAAGTCATTGAAGAAGAGTGCAAGTGTGCCGGTAAATGCCTTCTCAGTATTCTCACAAGGTCCTTGGTAAAGGAGCAGTACCTGCAATGTCTGTGATGGAACATTTGAAGTTGCATCTACAGAGTGTCGTGTTTCCAAAAGGAATTAATCACTTGCAGCTGGTGAGAAGGAATGAATGTGACACACAGCAACTGGCTCTACTAGCTGTAGTTTAAGGCATGATGAGCATGATGAGATGCATGAGGCACATGTCCTTTGTGTTCCCTGAATTGCTATCTCTCAACAGTAGCTACTCTCAAGGAGGAGGGTTTTGACAGACCCAGTTGGAGGCATTCTTCTGCCAGGTGAAGATCACAGCTTCTTTATTGTATGTGGGGCACAACTGTGTTGCTCAAATTAAGGTTTTTATTCTGACATATACAAAAAAGGAAAGGCTGAAGAACCAAGTGACAAGAACAATTGCCACTTCCATCTGTCCCAGTTATAGTGAAATACTACACTTATGGCTCTTACCAAGAATGTTTCTTGCTATCTTAATTTTTAATATTATTTACTGACTTCCTTCTTCTGCTGTGCACACTCACTACCTTCTAGTCATTCCTGAGGTTTAATTCCTCTAAGACATTCTCATCCTGAGCCAAAAAGTTACAATTTAACGAAAGTATTCTGTACCTACTATCTCATATTTGGATCCCCCGTGTTTTATTTTTCCAACCAGATCAGCTAAGAACTACGAGGCTCTAAACTCCTCAGTTTGCACATACAGAAGTCTTTATGGCTCAAATATTATAGGTAATGACGGGTCTTATATATCTTTATGACATAGCAGTCATAAAACTAAAAGTTATCACAGTATTTGAGAAGAGCTTTTAATTGTGCTCATAACTCACTGAAAATTCCTCACTGGCTAGCCAGCATGTTTCTCAGGTCAAACATAAAATTTGTGTTTGTTGGCTGAGAGAACAGAGATAGTTTAGGATTAAGTTTTTTGTAACTAGATTTAAAAGAAAGGAAAGCTGAAAGTTTGAATCACACATTTATGAAAAGGTTTACTCATCTGTACATGTAACATCCCATTACATAGCACTGAAGTCCTATAGATCTCAGTAGCTTCTTTGCTCTTCTATTATGCTAAGCCCTTTCATATTGCCTCTAGAGAAATAGCAGGGAGATCACACCATACTGTTGGCAGGTCAGGACAAATTTATGTCCTATACTTCAAGCTGAGAATACTGCTATTTGAAGGCTTTTTTATTTTCTAGGAGTTACACCCCTCACTGTGTTGCCAACCCTGGTTTAAATAGTCTCCTTCCAAAATCTTTAATTATAAGCAGACTTAAGTTCCTCCACCTCCCCAGAATACCTAGGTATTCATACAACTGTACACAAACCTATCCTGAATACAGCCAGGAGAGTTTGTTAATAACTAAGCCCAAATTATCCCCCTTTTCTTTTAATGGCTTCTTAAAGAATGATTTTCTGATTAATGAGAGAACTTAGTCTGTCTGAGAAGCCATTAAAAACAAACTTCAGGGAGAGACAGATGTTTGTAAAGCCTAAATTTTCCTTCTGCTAAACTATGGATGTCTTACATTGTTTTGCCTTTTCAACTTGCTAGTACTATGGTTTGGTTTTTACAGCTTCTCATTTAGTGTGGAACTGAAGGACATTTCCAGGACAACTGGATCTGACATTATCACCATCATTTTCCCAAAGGCATTTATGTGGATGCCATTAACAGATGGTAATTTGAGATTGAAGTACTTGAGTAGCCTAGCTGATCTCGGACAAAGAAAGGGAGGTGGGAGGACGGAATGATTCTGGTCATCTCCATCCCAGGTCTCATCCTCTGAAGTGCATCAGCTTTACATGTGGCTTTTGCCAGTAGAAGTTACCTTGTGTTTATTCTGTAAGTGACCTACTGGATTTTAGGAACACACACACGGCACCTCTTTTTACTACTTAGAAAGAAAGATCAGCTAAAGTTATGCATACCTTTGAGGCCTCCCAAAGATGACTGATTTCCTGAGGTTTCATTATTTGTGCTTACTAGTAAGGGCTACTCAGATTAACCAAAGTGAGAGTCAGTTGCCTCTTAGAATGTTTTGCCACTTACCTAGAACGTTTTGAATGTTAAGCTTAAACACAAATTCATTAAAAAAGAGGAATTAGATTGACTAACTTGAGACCGCTCCAACGTTCTGTGTCAGCCTTTAACATGAGACAATTAATTTGCTAAAATGTGGCTATTAGAAGTGGTCCTTTTAGAGTGAGAGATCAGCGTAGAAGCCGCCACTTCCTCAAAAGCACACAGAAACCATGCAGAACACTCACTAAGCATGAAATCAAGTGTTCAGGTTCAGCAAGTTGTGGCGTTAAAATTTTCACCAACTCAGCTTGAAGTTTTTTCATCAATTTTAAAGAATTTTTTCCTGTGGTGAGTATTTAAATTCTCATACTATACAACGCAAACTGAAAACAAACAAAAAAATTATAATATATTAGAGTGTAGAAACATACATGGAACAGCAGAGTGGGAAAGAACTTTGACCAGCTGATGACCACAATTACATACATTTACCACTAGGAAGAATTAGTATTTTTACAAACACTTCTGTTTTCTTCTTCCAGCCCTTTTCTCTTTTCCCATACTCTTATTTGATTTTCCTTCACATAGCCTACACTGTGGAAAGCAGGTCTGCTCATCTTATATATCAGACCGATGAACTCATCACAGGGGATAGCAACCAAGACAGGCAGCGCACATAAAACCAGAAAGCACCAGAAGGCTACAAAATGCATCATCTTTTACCACTGTTCTTTTTACTTTCTAAAACAGTGGGGTTTATTTGTGGGCAGCTGCATCTATTTTAGTATCTCCTTTCCTTTCTGATACTGTCTTTCCTTTTTCTATATCACAGAATAATTGAGGTTGGAAGGCACCTCTGCAGGTCATCTAGTCAACCCCCCTGACTAAAAGCAGAAGCAGGAAAAGCAGATTGCTCAGGGTTGTGTCCAGTTGGGTTTTGAACGTCTCCAAGGATGGAGACTCTACAACCTCTCTGGACAACCTGTTCCAGTGTTTGACCACTTTCCCTGTAAAAAAGGTGTAGAGTTTTTTTTTAATATTTAAAAATGGAATTTTCTGTATTTCAATTTGTGCCTATAATAGAAAAACATTGGTCAAAGCAGAAATGGGTATATTCTAAATGCAAGAATTAGAATCCTTTTTGTTAAATTAAAAAAAAAAAAACAGAAAACTTTTTTTCACAGAAGTTTGATTGGTTTGCAGTTACTTAGGCACAAAAAAGGAGGAGTTAGTTAGGAGGCAGGCATTCCACCTTTAACAGGTCATTAGAAGCAGCTGGTTGAAAAAGCAAATGTTCAGGTGGACTCTCAGGAATTTGGATTAGAGGTATGACTTGTGCATGGAGGAAGCAGCAGCTTTGAGGTGGAAAAAGATTTATTTCTATCTGTTTGCCTGGTATTTTGGGGGATGTTTTATTTTTAATTGCTTTGTTGCTTTAATTGAAGAAGAAACCACAGTTAGTTTTCTTGTCAGTTCTTAGGTTTTTATATTGAGTTTCTGTAATTCCTGTATTTTTTGGTTGTCCCCTTTTTCTCCAGCATAGGGAGTAGTTTTTGCTTTCATTTTTTGTTTGGATTGTTTGTTTGGTTTTTTCTTTTCCTTCTTCCCTCCCCCCTCTCCCCCGCCCC
>NW_009229350.1:0-241 GCF_000690835.1 Fulmarus glacialis
TGCAAGCAGAGGGGTGAGAACAGTGTGCAGAGAAAAAAAACCCGTGCTCTTCCCCCAGCCTCCAGAAAGAGCCTTTTTCTTTTTTAACTCCTCCTAGCCATGGCACTGCTTAGGGAGGGACAAGGGAGCCAGGGAGCTCGGGGTTGTATTTGCGGCTACACTGAGCTCCCCCACTCCGTCACGGTCCAACAGGCACCCTGGCCTCGGCTGGCTGCAGCATCGCAGCGCCAGTGGCCGCATC
>NW_009229350.1:400-36984 GCF_000690835.1 Fulmarus glacialis
CAGTTTCTTGAGCTGTGAAATGAAACTCCCAAAACCTATTTTCTGCAATTCCTCTCAAATGATGAGCCTGGGGTTGCTCTGAGGCTCCATTCCAGACCCAGATCCAGACCCCCCCGGGGAGGTGACGCAGCTATGGGCAGGAGCAGCCCTCGGGGCAGTGAGAAATCCTGGCTCTCTCCCGGCGCTGGTGCAAGCTTCCCCCCCCCCCAAAACCTATTTTCTGCAATTCCTCTCAAATGATGAGCCTGGGGTTGCTCTGAGGCTCCATTCCAGACCCAGATCCAGACCCCCCCGGGGAGGTGACGCAGCTATGGGCAGGAGCAGCCCTCGGGGCAGTGAGAAATCCTGGCTCTCTCCCGGCGCTGGTGCAAGCTTCCCCCCCCCCGAGCCCACAGTGGGGGATGTGGGGCTCCCTCGCCTGCGGCCACCAACCCCTGTCCCAGCACTTGCTGGGTTTCCTCCCGCTCCTCTGCAAGGAGCCAGCAAATGTTAAGCGATGCTGAGCAGACAGCAAAGGGAGCTGGCTGGGAGCAGCAGGGAAAGGGCAGCCCTTTGAAGAGCTTCCCACAGGGACAGCGAGTGAGCAGGAGAAGGGAAAAAACAGCAGAGCTGGGTGACACAAAGCAGAGAGCACGAACACGACTGGAAGGGACCCAGCTGAGCACCGACAGCAGAGGGGCGGCAGGCAGGAGCCTTCTGCTGCTTTGGATTTCCAGCGAGAGGGGCTGCTCCCAGGCAGGTTCCTGCAGGGAGACAGTGGGGCTACACCTGCGCTGATGCCAGGCAGAGCTGGACTACAGCATCGGGAGCTGTTTGATGCCCAGAGAGGGTTGGGGTGGCTTTATTTTGAAGGCAACTGCTGCTGCACTTGTGGGCAGAGGAGCCCAGCAGACTTGGCTTCTCATGTCCTTAGGTGACATTGAGCAGCGTGAACTCCCCCACAACCCCTGGACCACGTGAGATGCTCATGGACAGAAGGGCAGCTCTGAAGGTGAGTCTCCTCCCCTCTCTGAAAAATCCGTGTCCCGTGGTGCCATCAGGTCCCTGGTGCTAAAGTGCGTTCCCTACAGCAGCCAGCCACAGTGACAGCTGGGCAGCTGCCTTAATTTCCTTCAAGGACTCCACTAATTAATAAATGTTTCTCTCCTCCATTAGGAGGAACAGTTATCCCAGGTGTGGGTGCAGCTTGAGCCCCGACACTGCTGCTATTTTGCTTTCGAGTGAAATCAACAGTCGGACCCTGCCTCGGCTGTCAGGGAACAGCCCGGGGCAGGTCCAGGGGACTCCGTACCTGGTCAGCAGGAGACCAGGGGCAAGAGCCCTTGGGGGCTTAGGCTGAAAGTCAACTTCAAGTAACAGAAGTGAATTTTGGTTGTGCTAAAGCAGCAGCAGATAAACAAACCAGGGGTCAAAACACAAGCGCAGGGCCTGTAGCGTGAGGCTCAGCATCTCCTGCTCCCTACACAAAGCACAGCGAGCAACACGTAAATGTTGCTGCGCTGGTCGCTGAGCAAGGCGCGGACTTGGCTGTCTGTCAAGCAAGCTCTTGGCAGCCCCGTTAGCTGCGCTGGCCGTAGAGCCCCAACCGCTACAGTGGCTGGAGCAAAGACAGCCCCTCGTCCAGCAGTGCCCGCTGAGGCCCCACTGCCAGGCACTGGGCAAGAGGAACGAGGGAAGACTTCCAAGTCTTACACAAAGAACACAGTGGTGTTATTAGGAACTGTCCCACAGCTGAAACTGGAGAAAGAAGCAAGTTGAGGAGCAGCAAAACATCTTCCCTGTTTATTTGCAAGAAACATTTTGTTTAAAAAAGTTACTTTTAGTCTTGATCCAAGTAACACTGCAATCAACAAACATTGTTAAATCAAAGTTCAGACAGGTTGGCCAGCCCCTGCTACACAGAAGAATGAAGAAAAGATTTAAGAGCAAACTATTTTAAAACTAGATTGTAACATTTGCCTCAAACATCTTAACTAGTGTTTGAATATGTTAAAGAAGAAAACAAAATCAAGTGAAGCTGATGGTTCATCTAACAGATGTCTCAGCTTTTAACGTCCACACACGGGTAACTTGTAGCCGGTGTCTCTAATTGTGAAATCATAATGCATAGCAATGCAGACACCTTCCCGAGCAAGGTCAGCCCCGCTCGTGGTGCTCGGGTAACGAAACAGCAGCGATATTAGTGATGCCACAGGGGAGGAAGAGAGGGTGGCAAGGGATTTCGAAATAACGCGTTTGGTCTTTGTGCACACCCCTTGGCAGAGGCCTGCGTCATGGTGCACTAAAGCAGATGGTCCGCCCCGTCCCCTGGGTCAGGGGTTCCTACGCTGGGCCAAAAGTTACTGCCTTCAGCCTGGGAGGGTCTCCTCATCTCCGTCAGCCTCCCAGGCCCTCGTGCTCCCACGAGGCCGGGGGGCGGTTGCTGCGTGTCCCTGTTTCTTGCAGCCCCGCGAAGGCGAGGGCTCAGCAGCACCGAGGGTTAACGTGTGGAGCGAGGAAGACGGCTGCACAGCCAGGGAATACTAATGGGAGCCAGAAGTCTAATGGGAGCTTGCGCTATGCTCTGTCACAAACCTGTGCTCAGTGATGACAAATGACTAACGAGCCAGGAAGCCGTCCTAACCGAACCGCTCGGCGCAGAGGGAATACTACAGCCCACTGCAAAATCCAGCCATTGCAGGCAGTGCTGCCAGCTGACTAAAACACCCCAACCCAAATGTTTGTTACCCCAGTGAAATGTAAGGACGAAGAAAATAACCTCAGCTAAACAAAGGTGTTGGCGATAACAGCTGCACAGATTTTAATTCTTCCCTCTTCCGTAACAAGAAGCCAGGCTTGCTTGAAAGCACGCTCTGCGTCTCCTGTGAGGGGTACTGATCTCCGCAGCAACGAACGTCCGATGGCCGAACCACTGCACCCAGCCCTGACCTACTGCAGGGGGGACTTCCCTGGGACGGGCAGGAGCAAGAGGCTCAAAAAGCACAAGCCCCAAGGATCAGAATCAGCGAGAGCCCAACAGCTCTCCTCTAACAGCACAAAACACTTTCAGGCACAGTCCCAGGACCACATCTGATCGATCCCTGCAGCTTCAAAACCTCACTTTCTCGCAGTTTGTTCATCTTGCACCAAATGAAGGTGACACCACGCATCAGAGGGTGGTGTCACCCAAGAGTTAAGTGTCCAGCCATCGTGCAGCTCACAACAGCAGCCACAGCCAGCGCTGGGCCGTGCCCCTTAGAGGCATGCTGCAGGGAGCATGCCGGTGTCAGCCATCCCCGTGTGTGGTCCCAGGCGGGCTTGGAGGGAAGGAGCCGTTGGGAGAGCGGGTGCAGGAGCAGCCCGGGAAGGGGAAGCCTGGCTCGGAGCACCAGCTGTGCACGAGACAGACAAGCCGGAGGGTGGCCTGTGCCATGACGCAGGCAAGCGAGAGGCAAGCCCCGTGCCTGGCGGAGTCAGGACGGCACGAGGCTAATGCCACTGTACTCGGGAGAGCAGCAGGCTCCAGCGCTGGTGCCTGAGGAAGACAGCTGATTGCCCAGAAAAATAAACTTAGCAGCAGCCATGACTACATTCAGCAAGGAAACATTCCCTCGCATTCAATAGTGTTTAATCTTCATCTAGCTCAACACAAATCAGTAGTGCAGCAATATAAATACAACCGAGGAAGTTAAAGCCTTTTGGCTTTCATAGCTCAAAAAAAAAAAGTCAAGGAAACAAGTTTCCAGTTTTTAAATTAAACACAAAGAAAGGCAATAAACTGCCCACCCATCCACAGAGGAGCAGTGGCATCCTTCATGCCAGCAAGAGGTTGATTTCTGCCCAAGAACAGGGGTGCAACTCATGAAAGCAGCACAGTGAGATAAAGGAGCGGGTATGGGAAAGGACCGCCACGCACCTGCCTCCCAGAGCCCAGGCAGCACAGACACACGGCCACTTGCTGCTGGCACTTACCATGCGATGCCCTCGGGTACCGAGAATTCCCTTTTCCACTGACTAAAGGACACCAAGTGTGTACTTTGCACTGCATTAGGAGCACGCAGGGCTCTTCAGCCTAACAACATGAGGCCACTAAGCTGCCAGCCAGAGGGACCAGCCAGCTCCTGGGGACTGAAGGTATCAACCCCTGTTTACTTGGGTTGTGCAAATTTTAAGGAAAAAAACAAACCACAGTATATAGTGTTTCATAACTGAGATATGGTTAATGACCAGACTCACGGACGGCTTGGCAACCAACAGAAGGTGCTGGGGCCACTGAACAACATCTCACAGCTTTGGAATTTAAGCCAGACGTTAGACACAGGTACCAAAGGTGTGTGACCCCTCCCGGTTCTGGTACCCAGCAGGAGAGCTTGCTGCAGGAGGGGGTCTCCCAGCCCAGCCAATTACCACAGACAGGTCAGCTTTTCACATCTGAACAGGCACCATATCATCAATGCTCCCAGTGAGAAGACCCTGACAGTAATTTCGAACAGCTACAAAACCCTCTCCTACCTGCAAGCTGATGGAGTGTGACCATAGTGTTTAGATTCCTCTACACTCCAAAAGCAGCCGAGTGCATATGAAAGGACAAGTCTAAATTAAAACAGTGCTTAAACCATTAGGGAAGGTGGGAGTAAAAGAGAAGAAAGCTGTTCGACAGCAAAAGTAGCTCCGGTAGGCTACTGGAGCCTGAAGGGAGCTCAGAGCACAGCCTTGACCTTCCTTCACTGATGAGTTCCCAAGGCAAGTGAGCTGGAAGTCCATGGGTGTTTCCTTCACTGCAGTCTGAGGTGGGCCAGGAGGGTCCTGCACATTCACAGTTGCTCCAAGTGGTTCTGTCCTGCCACTCTCCAGATGCCAGCTCTGTCCTTTTCTGATGCTTCGCCTAGGGTTCACAGTTGCCTTCTCCTCCCTTTGATTTCCCTTGAGTTCAAATTCAAGTACAACCAGTTTTAACTGAATAAAAGAAACCCACAAGAACAAAGTTATTTTCTGTGAAACGAGTTAGCAGCGTTGTCCTAATCAAACTGGCCTCCAAAGGCCCTTGTAGGATAGGGACGGGAGTGGCCTTTCCCACTGAGCTCCAGCAAAAGGCCATCTGAGGGGAGCTATAGGATTTCCTCCCTCTGGTTCTTGGGTTTGAGCATGACTTGTCCATTGCGCAAGGAGCCATTCTGGCTACGGAGCAGTTTCCCCTTTTCACGGTCAGGCCACGTGAAGATGGCTTCATCGCTGTCCAGTTCAGACTCCGAGTGCATCAGGCTAGTGTTGAGGACCTGGGCTTTCTGTCTGCCACCTTAGAAGGAGAGAGATTCCCAGGTTAAAAATACTTTTAATACTGGTCAACAACTTCACCTTACTCCATTCCCCCTTTAAGTCTCCTTTTCCTATCATGTCAAAGGGGCAGCCTAATCAGACCTTCCTGTGTCTGTCATTTATTCCCTCAAATGCTGAAGTCAAAGCAATCCTGTTTCAGATACTTTGGCATGACGGAGGTCACAAAGACACTTTGAGAAAGTGCAAAGCACAACAAACAGGTAGGAAAGCAAATTACATTACCAGAAGGGGCTGTGAGCATGCATGGGAGCTTTGTCTTCCTGACCTTGCTTGGGGCATTGCTTAGAAAGCTCTCTGAGGGCTAACGGCTGTAGTAAAGAGAATATGCAGGTGTGCAAGGGAAGATCGCTGCCTTCTTACTACCCTCCCTACTCTCATCTCTGCTTCTCTTGCCTGCAAGGGAAGAGAGATAAATTAGCGGGCTGAATTTAGATTAATGCACAAGAACAGGAGAGAGACATTTACTGATACTGTCAGCAGAGGAAATATTTAAATTTAGCTTTTTCTTAATGGAGAAATGCAACATCTCTGTTAGCAGAATGCTCCCTGGATATACCTAGCAGGGAAAAAGGCTTTAGTCAGCAGCCAGCCTCGGAAGAAGCAAGATGAGTTTAGTTACCAGAGAGCAAATGGTTGAGGCACATTTGCTACAGACTGCAGAACAATGAGCCCTTTATTTAACAGTGGGGCTCTTCTGTGCGAGGTGACAGATGGTCAGATTAAAGTAGAGTTGGGTGCTGAGGGAGGAAAACACACACGGTTTTTCTTCAAGGGTATCCACATTTGTGCAGTTGGGATGGCCCGGTTCTCAGAGGAATTGTCTGATCAGCTCTGTTGCTGCAATGCCCTCCGATGCTGCTGTTAGGCATTGTTCACTTTGCTGGAACACCATTAAATGGGATAATACTAGGATGAGCAGTTATTTTCCACCAGCAAACAAGTATCAGGGACCATTTCCCACGCACAGTCAAAATAACCCCTCCTCTTAACAAAAACAGGACAAACACTTGTATTTGAAACACATATTTCAGCAGCTGAAGTGCTTTGCACATACTTTTCCACGTCTCCCTCCTTTCCTGGCCAGTCAGCAGGTGACCACGGCTCGGTTCAGGTATCAGATACAATCGCAGCAAAAATGCTCCAGCCTGAAATAACTCAGTGATCTTTGCAAAGCACCTGACAAGCATTCTCAAGGACAGCAATGCAGACAGGAAAATGCTGGCTAAGAACACTGAAGACAAATGACTGCCTTTCCGGAATGGGCCAATGGGCCTGTAGCCACATGGAGCACCGAAGACTTCATGGGTCTCCCCCCTAAGATAAGCATCTGCTTCCCGGAAAAATTAGAGGGTGAGCTAAGATGTGAAATTTTCAGAGCCTGATGCTCACAGGACAAGAATGAATAAATTTATGAACAAGTCATTTGGAGTGGGAGAATATGGGGGCAGAAATAAACATCGCCTTCTCCAGTCCGTAAGTATTTTCAGGTTGCTTTCAGGTGTCCCTTTGCTTACTAGCCAAAGTCGATCAGTTTAGTGAAATGCTTAGTGACACTGAATTCATGCTTTGCTGTATAACAAGTCCAAGGAATTGCATATTGGTAAGAAGGAAACGACGAGAACCCAGTGGAAAACTTTAGAGCAGGAGAAGTTACAGTCAAGACCCAGTTTTGGGCTTCCTGGATCAGGGTGGTCTCTGCACATATCCACTTACTACTTCTGTGATACAAAGTGGAGGCATCAGGACCAGGCCAGTTTCAGCCCCAATTCCTAAATCAGAGAGTTAGATAACTTGACTAAATACCCTGTATACAGATCTGAAACAAGCCCTTAGATCTTCTGAGACTCGACTGTCAGTGCCTAACATCACGTTTGTTTCACTCTGTGATTTTCAGTCTACTGAGGAAGAGTGTTCTTAGTCAGCATTCTGGAAACACTGAACTCTTCCCTCTCATGTTTTACCTGCTTTGGGATTTGGTTTTAACTCCAGGCTTTCTTGATCTGTTGCATCCAAAATCTTGTATTTGCTTTTTCTTTTGGATTTTCCTTTTCGTCTAAAGGGGAAGAAAAGGAATTAAGAGGCAGGCCATTTCTGAAAAAGCCAGAAGAAAAAAACAACTCTGATCTTCAAAGCTAGAGTACTTGCTTATTTCAGATTATGTTCATATCAGAAAGCAAAACCTTAAAAACATTGTTTTAGTTGCACATTTATAGGCTAATCCAAATCTCGCTTAACTGAACCCAAGGTTCTAGGACTTCCATGTTTCACTTGAAACACTAAGTGACAAAAACTAGTATCCCAGGGCTAAGCAGATGTCCTGCTGGGATGATGGGTTTGAATCTTTCACCTCCTAATGAAGCTACTTGGCTCTGAAGCACTGATACAGTGCGGGTTATGGCCTCAGTCCCACCTCTTGCAACAGCAGATCACCATCCAGGATAAGATTCCAAAGGCAACCACAATGACGAAAGATGCAATGATCACATACAGCACACTCCACTCTGAAAGCAAAACACCCCAGAGATAAAGACGTTTTGGCACCTCATACAGTTGACAGTGTGCACTTTAGATGACTATTCTTGAGAAAGTAAAAGAAAGGCCTGACCCTTTGCAGAATTAGAGACTAACATCCACCACTGACAGCACTACTAACTCACCTACGGAAGCCAGAGGCTTGATATCCAGTGTGCGGGCTCGCTGCACAAGGGCATTTTTCAAAGTGTATTGATCTACAAAATTTGCTTTCCTGTGGCAGGAAAGCCTCTGTAGGGGCACAACAGAAAAGAGGTGTCATTTATACACCTCTTGAATGGACTCAACTCTTTCTGAGTGTTCAGCAAGGGGGTCTGAAGAGGAGTTGCTTCCCTATCAAATATCACCTACTTAGAAGCTACATGTAGTGGACTAGGGCAGGGACTATCTCCTTGCGTGAGCATCGTGTCAGAGATACTGGGAGAAAGCAGGTACCTGCTACTCTGCCTACCCTGGGTTTCAAACACTGTTTGCTTTCCAAAGACGAACAATCCCAAGGAGGTTGCACATACCACAGTTGCTTTCGCCGTCCCCCATCTGTACCCTGATGAAGTTCTCCATCCAGAAGGGGTCACAGATGCAACGCTTGGTGAAGGAGTCACAGCGTCCGTGCTCAGAGCAGTTCAGCTGACACGCTAGGGACCAAAACCAGCAAGGTGAACTAAATGACTCGCACGTGAGGAAAAAATGGGACAGTACAGTTCAATTCGGCCAACCCCCGTAGGCTCTAACTTGAACCTTGTCACTCTGTACTTCATCCTCTTAGCTTAGCCATAATCGCAAGCAGACAAGTGCAGACATAAGCACCTAGGCCTCACGCCAAACTAAAAAGTCCCACTTCACTAACAATGTAGCACAGTGACTCTTACTTACTGACTGTGTTAATTTCTAATGCCCGGAAGATGAGGAAGTCTGACTGTTGTTTCCGTAGTTCGTTTTTTAGCGTCCAGGCTACCTCTCGTCCTTTGAATATTTGATGGGGTGGCTGGTTCTGTACAAAAAACACCATCTTCGTGCTGGAAGTCAGACAAAAATGATTATCTGCTGCTTCTCCAAACATCAGGCAGAGCACCATTCTCCCCAGTCTGTCATCAGAGGGACTTATTCAGAATCCCAAATTTATTTGAAGACCAGACTTCTGTCTCCATCTTGGAAGCAATAACATTAGACCTGGTCATACAGTAGAAAACCCTTTGGGACATCTGATCCATCCATATTTTCAAAGCTAGGGCTGGACTGTTCTTGAGTTTGCTAATGGTTTTGTCAAGTCTCGTTTCAAACATCATCAAGCACATCTTTGCATATTCACACTAAGTATGCAAATCCCCAAACTTTAAGGTCCTGCCATTTTCATAATCTCCTCCCTCGCTGTGGGATCCTTAGACCTTACTACATATGGAACTTGGGGACTCATTTAACCGCTCAGCACAGAGCTCCAGCAACAGAGAAGACAGTGAAGGTTTACAATCTTTTGCAAAGCTTAGTTTGAATGGGCAAAGTGTTATAGCCAGAAAAAAAAGCACAGGTGTAGAGGATTCTGTATTCTGCACCTTTTAATGCATTAACTTTATGATAGAAGACCTTGCTCCCCTAGGCTTGCTAGCCTTGCAGAGCCCTGTGTATCCTTCAGATTCACAAAAGGATGCATGGATGTTTCAGATTTATTATTACCAGTGAGCCTGTGAGTCAACAGGATATTAGTGAAGCCCTCAGACTATGTGAAAAAACAGCAGCTGGGGAAAAAAGGTAATTTTTAAATAGGATGAGTTAGTTGGATAGTTGAGGCAAAAATGGGATCTTAAAGACATCTGTCAGAAAATAATCTCTGCTCTTTTGTAACACCTCCCACTCTTCTGTCTATTTAATAGATATATAAACAGATGAAGCATTAATTACAAGAATCCCTTACTTGCCTTACTTGGTGAAAAACAGTGGCAACTGGTCTGGTCATGGCAGAGACAGAAAGGTAATATTACAACAGAAAGTGCTGGCTCTTCCGTTCTGAGCTCTTTAGGTTTGCATGGACAATGATTCTACTGCTACAGCAGGCAACATGGACATGAAGAAATCGATACATTACTGAACTCAGGAAAGTCTAAAGTATAACTGCAGATTTATTGCTGACTTGGTGCATGACTTTAAGCACGTCCCTTAAATCTTTTCCAGTGATTTATCTACCTTAAAGCTACTTCACTTTCAGTAAAAATTAAGTGCAATATTGCACTTATTTCAACAGATTACCACTCTGCCCTTGATAAGCTTGTTGCCATGCCACTCACATGCATCCTCAAACACACCTACAGTAATGACGGACTGCTGTTAGTACGGAGATATGTGCAGCTGTTGCGGTGACAACGCTACAGCACCAGTCGCTGAAGTTTTCTGCAGAACAGTGAATTTCCCAGACCAGCCATTTGTCCAGAGGTAGACAGCTAAACTTGATCAGGTACTTTCATGCCAAAGCAGCATGGCTGGGATCCAGCTGGGCCAAACCATCCCTTGTATGACTTGCTGGTTGCTGTACTTGGAGCTGAGCAACACTGTCCAGGCGGGTAACATGACCTTGGCCTACAGCCCTGCCTATAAGCAAACTTCCACTTGTTTAGAAGAGACCAGCGGTAGTTTATTGTAAGCTAAATAGCAATCAAAACCAAGTTTTCTTTATCTCTTCAAACAAAAATTACACTGGCTTTCAACATTTTATTTTACATTAAATTGAAGCCAGTATTAGTTTTATATTAGCTTTACTGCCTGCACAAAGTTGGCATGCAGGGCTACTGCTAAGGGGATTGCTACATCACCACCTCTGGTGCAGCGTCAGTGTTTCACCAAACTACTCCTGTACCAAGCCCCATTATTTGTCCAGTTATAAGTCACAGCTGTAGAACATCCTTCAGATAGTCTTCACAATTTTAAAAACCAAATCAGATTAGTTCTTAGTTTACAGATTTCGGGGGGAAAGACATTAGCAGCCAAACACAGCTTTTGAGGACAATGCAGCATCTCCAAAGGGGAAAGACACCTGCTTGGCAACCCAGCTTCTCTGACCCAAGCAAGCAGGGATATCAATTTTAAGCAACATCTCTGCCCTTGGTTTACTAAACCCTCAAGCAATCCCCCTCCATGTACACTCACAGACGAACCCTACCTTTGTTCAGTGTACGGCTGGATCTTCTGCACAGTAATGTCCGAGTCGAGGACCCCCAGCAGAACACCTATTTGTCGGATGAACATGCCCTTCTGCCTCTCAGTCAGCTGGCTGACATTAACATCCAGAATTATCTCCACAAGGTTATTTTTCCTAGGATCTAGTGAGAACGTAAATAACACAGATCTTTAGAACTTCTATTTAACAGTCTGGATACAAGTCAGGTTTCTAGTATCTTTCCAGAATGTTTCTGTTTTGAACAGAAAAGTACAGAATCTTAGTGTAGGAAAGGCTGTAAGTCTATGACTTTCACAGGTAATGGCAAGCAATAAGAATCAGCCCCCAAGAACCACAGGAAAATACAATTACAACCCCCAAAACTTTTGACCTTTTACAGTTCTGAGCTGGGCTAGACTACACACTTCATCTCAGTACACTGTATCCAGACAAACAAAGGGCTTGCTAGTGCACCGCAGGCAAATGTGGTACAGCACAAAACCCAGACTGACCAGGTCTGACTTCCACCGTGCTCCTTTCCACATCACTCTCTCCTTTGGCATCTGTTACTCTGAGGTGGAATGTGTAAGTCCCTTCTACCAGATTGGACAGGAGAAGAACAGGATGGTGGTCTGAATTATTTAAGACTTCCTGGAAGGCAGAGCAAAATAAGTATCAGGAAACAAAGGATCAGACTAGCATGATACATCATCATACTTAAGGATATCACTAAAAGGTAACAAGTGCAACAATCAGCTTTACATTTCCTCAGGAGCTGCCAACACTACCTCTCACTGACTTTTGTGATGCTGCAGACTACCGTTTAAAAAAGAAACCTCACCCCAGCCGCAGGGCTCCCCTCGTCCCGGGTCCACAAGTAGCTGACAATTCCCTTATCATCAGAGGACTTTGATCCATCCAACTCAGCTGTATTTGTGGGCAAGGTGATGACAACATTCCCAGCAATCTTTGCAACTGGCGGCTTGTTTATCTCTAAGCAAACAGAAAGAAAGCATTTGGAGAAAAATCTGGTAATGCCCAATCAAAAACTGCTGCATTAGACCTCCCCTGTAACCCAGAAATCCCTATCTAACCCTGGGGGAAGTGAAGGAAGATTACGTACTGCAGGATTCAGCTGCAGATACTGTTCCTCCAGAAAAGTGTAAACCCCTGACTTAGAGAAGGCCATTTCAGTGCTCTCCACATTATTTTTCACCCATTCCTTACTCTTATTTTGCCTCTGAACAGAGGTTTTGCTGAACTGCTCAGAGATAACCTGTGTCTCAGGCTGGACATACCTTCTTTGACAATGACGTTGACGGAGCTTTGGCTCTGCAAGTTCCTCTCATCTTTAACAGTCAGAGTAAACTCGTATGTCCCAACTTGAAGGCCTGTTACAGTGGCAATGCTGCTGTTGGCATTCTCTAGCTTGACACCATCTGGGCCCCTAACCAAAGCACAAGAAGATCAGTTTAAACTTTGCATAGACCACGGGAGGTAAACAGGAGGCTCAAGCTCAAGCAGAGTTTATCAGGATGCAAACGACAGTTGCCTGGAAATACAGAGTCTATGACAAAAAGCAAAATTCTTTTCCCCAGTCACAGCAAGATAATCAAGAGTAAGTGCAGCATTCAGAACAAAAAACATAATTTCTGTGGTTTAGTGTTTTGGTTATTTTTAAACCAGGGGAGCACCGATACCAGCATTTAAGTAGGGTTTACAAAAAGTGGTACTTTCAGCAAAATTGGCTCACATGAACTGCACAATAAGCCAATTTTTAAAGAAAATGTATAGAGCAAAAATAGTTCCTTCATTTATAAGAGCTTTGCACAGACTATGCATTAGCAAACAGAAAAAGCTACTGCAAGTTGCTCATAGGCTTTTCCCGCATTCGCTAAGCACTTCAGGGAATTGAGTCTGAAGGGAAGCATGACAACGAGAAGAGAAGAGCACTGCCTCATTCAAACATACTGTAAAAGGATCAAGCTAGAAGGCCTTGCTGTTATTTGATTACAAGAGTCAGTCTCTTAATACGGCCAAGACCACATTACACTGCCATGATTCGAACATCGCTGGTCTCCTTTACATGCCACAACCACGCTGAGAATGGGAATCAGGCCTAGAGATGAAGGCAAAGGTATTTCTAATGCTCAAACAAAACTCCACCTCTCTCCAATTACACATAAATCCTTGTCTCATTCTAGTCACTGGTAAAGCTTGTCAGGCCTGATGTGACCAGGATTTAACACAAGGGAGGTATGTGGGGGCATGTCTTGTTCTAAATGAAAGACCAAGATACTTGCATAAGAATAATCTGGAAGATGATACACACCGTGTTTTTTCCCAAAGAAAGGAGACTATCTTCTGGTCATCTGAGCTCTTGCTGCCATCTAGAGTGGTGCTGTCCACAGGAAGAGTTAATTCTTTATCTGGACCAGCATCTGCCTTTGGGGGCTTATTGTTCTCTGAAAAAGGATTGCACTATTTTTCATACACATGCCATAAAAGGTGGAGCTTAAAACCCCAGCATTAAAAAGTTTCTCCATGATCCACAGTGTATTTGTTACCCGTTATCTCAACCTTGTACTCAGAGGAAGTGAGGTTAAAAGCAGTTAAGAGTTCAGATCAGTGTTTCATGCACACATCTGCAATAAAATGAGAACAAAATCTAGGAGTTCTGATTTTTGCTCTCATTCTCTAAGCATTGCTCCGCTTTTCCTGCTCCTGTACCAGGATCAAGCACTGTGGGCAGAGACAGCTGCTTAGAAATACAATCCTGCCATTATGGTGGGATAATGTCAATTAGACTACATTGTGTAAAATAAAAGAACAGCCTAGAAAGGCAATATTCCTAGAAACTTTCTTCTGTTGGTTTATCAGCAACATACCAGTCCAGAATGGTCCTAAATTAGAGCAGCTTTTCTGAAAGCAACACAAAGCTACCATAAGATCTAGAGTACGTTGATAGATTGATGCTCGCCTCAAACCCCTGGAATGGAAGTAGCAAAATCAGCTAAGGGCAGCTTACCTGGCTGGACTATCACAGTGACCTCTGCAGTGGACTGGTGCCCAGCAGAATCAGTCACTATTAGCTGGTAAGTGTAATCACCTTCTTGCATTGCAGAGAGCTGTAAGACTGGTGTCCTCACCCCCTTTGAGAAAACATATTCATGTATTAAGAAGAATCTTTACACAGATGATGATAGACCAGAAGACTCTGCTTTTAAAACAACTATTATCGGCAGATTCTAGGGGCTTATTATTAACTCCTGTTATGAGGCCAGAAGCCTGCGCCACTTAAGCATGCAAGGCACTTACAGCTAAATTTATGCACAGCAACAAGGACACTGTTGTGGAACATAACAAGAGTAATGCCATATAGGTGTTCAGAGCTTTTCAGATTCAATAGTTAGCAATGCAAGCAAAACCTCTGGGGAGTCCTGTGCAAATTATACACATTGTGAACCTGATTCATGGACTTTCTTATTCCATAAATTCGACAGTAATAATAATCTTTAAAAGAAAAATGATGACATGGAAACAAGTTCCAGCTTTTACTGTTTAGGACTGAGGAGTGTCTGGCCAGTATCAGCAAAGTTTAGACTCCAAGGTTCAACTCAAAAGATCCAATCCATTGTGTTTGCCCAGCTTAGGAAATGCATGACCTGGCACAACGGGTTATCCTGTGCATCTAAATGCCATCCTGACGGATAGTAACCTAAAAGATCACACTGTCTGGCTTCCACACCTGCTGATCACACTTAAGCACCCTTATTATACCATCATTGATTAGCTATCACTAATGTTCTGAGAATTCAGTAACTGAACAGAGAAAGAACACACTTCCCTAGCAGCCACGTAGGTTAAAGTGAGATACATGGGTGTGATCAAGTTGTGCTGAGACCTGTTGTACGGGACATCAGAATCCAAAGCCATAAAGTTCCTGTCTCTCTCGATCCTCCATTCCTGAGCAGTATTTAAAAGTGCATTGCTCAAGAACGGAAACAGGATGCCATTGAAAACCTGTGACTAGACTGGTGCACCAGCTCAGCCACTAAGCCAATACCAGCTTCATGTGAATTTAGTTTTAAGTATATATTTAATCATCACATGCTTGCTCTGTAGGATTATATGAAACATTTGCTAACAGTCAATGAAAAATGGTTTGATTATAGAAAAAAAGCCAGCTAGTGAGTAATCCAGGATGAATACGGGAGACCTGCACTGACCTGCATCTCCATCACTTTCCCTTTGCTGTTCGGGCTGAGCAGCCACTCATAGCTGACAATGCTGTGATCATCGGTGCTCTGATTCCCGTAGAGGGTGATGGAGTTCTGAGGCAGGGTGATCACTTGATTTGGGCCTGCATTTGCCACTGGAGGATAATCCACTGCTTTGTTCACAGTCAAGTTTGCAGTGGTGGAGTTGCTGGCACCATCTGAGTCCACTACTGTTAGACTGAAGCGGGGAGAAAAAAAAAGAAAGAAGTGAAAGCAGCGAAGAGTCATGATTATCAGAGCTGAATACAAAACACTGGCTGGAGTTAACTGAAATGCAAAAGAAGAGTTAGAAACTTAAGACACTTTCAAGGACAGGATAGTGGTTTTTTTTCTGGAGTGAAAAAAACCTATGGTTTGAGGCAACTGTGCTTTTTCTGAATAGAAACTTCCCCCACAAGCCCAATTATCAGCCTCAAACCGATGCAAGAAATTCAAGTCACATCCATCTCTCACTTGAAATCTACCAACTAGTTCCAAGATAAAACTGTGCTAGTGAAAGATCATCAGCTTTCACATACACGGTTGTGATGGAAAAGACCTCCCTGAGTATGACACTGCCTCCGAATAGAAGACATTCATTAACATGGACACAGGAGTTCACAAAAGTGGCCTGAACACAGTATGCCTCTTCAGGTAGGCTAGCACCATAAAATAGAACTGCTTTTTGCTAAATCTAGATTTGAACATCGATCTGATTACCATATACCAACTGCTTAAAAGGAAAACAGTGTTCAGTTATAGGTACTCAGGTTTATTTTATTTTAAATAGATCTGCTGATGCAGTGCATGGACATCACACCAAAATGCAGACCAAAGGAAAAACATAGAACAAACATTAAAGTAAAATCAGCTACTATCTATTACTCAGAAAACCATTAGGCCTCATTCACTTACCTGGGACAAACACACTGCATTTAAAAACTGGATTTAAAGACTGCATTCCTTCCTAAGCCTTTACCCAAATAGCTTAGATTTGACATTTCAAGAGACATTTTGTAGTGCTGGCAAACCATACGTTCCCTTCTGCCATCATCTTAAACCAGTGCTACAACTTAAGAATAAGAAGTAGCTGGATAGCTTATCTCTTCTGAAGTGAAAAGCCATGCAACTACCTGAAAGTGTAGGAGTGGAGGGAGTACATCACAAAACAGAGTTCTCTCCCTGTTGTTGTTTTGTTGGTTTGGGTTTTGGGGTTTTTTTTTTGTGGTGCTTTTTTTTGTTTTGTTTTTGTTTGTTTGTTTTTTAAACCAGACTAACACTTCAGGAATCTTGTACATGAGAGCTGATCAACTTTTCCAGGTATAACCTACCTGAATGTGTAATTCCCAGGTACCAGGTTGGTCAGCGTCAATACGGCAGTATCGCTAGAAACTTTTTCCTCCCGCAAAGGACCCTTCAATTCTTCCCAGTGATAGCTGACAATTTTATCATCATCGGTGCTTTCTGTTTCAATTATGGGAGAAAATGCACATACAAGGAGTTAGAAAATGCTGCTTCACAAAGCCCAGATGTTTAGTCCCCCACTTCAGCATTGGGTTTAGTGGGCAAAGGTATTTTGGTCCAAGCCCAGAGCTCTCTATTATGCCCAGATACCCAAACTGTATGCTCTCCTCTGTTTCACAGGTATACTCAAACACCCTTAATCCCAGGTTTGTATGTGTGCTGGGGGAAGACAAAAAAACCCAAAACAAAATGCTAACAAAATAATACTAGTTGGGGGTAAGACAACCTGAACATATTTAAAGAAATTCCTGAAAAACTCTAGTGTAGGCCAGGATCAGTAAAGGCGGTGTGTTAGCTAACTAATATGTTTGAAGCTTAACTCAAGAGGCTAGTAATTTTGACTGAAGGTAATTTTTTTTATTCTAAGCAGCAACCTCTAGATCTTTTCCTTTTTTAGGAGATTGGCTCAGGCCAGTGCCCTTCAAAGGGGAAACATGGAGAGGTGCTGTCGTGTGCGTATTCCGCTCTCCTGGCAAGAGAGGGTGATTCTTTTCACTAAAGTGTGTTTGATAGTATCACAGCCAGTTCCTCTTAAACTTTATCCAAAGGGCCAGCCCAGAAGCAAACACACAGAAACCACGCTTGCTAGATTACTGCATTTAAAACAGCAGGTACTCACGGCTGCCATCAATAACAGTTGAAATGGTTGGCAGTGAAATCTCCTGGAACTGTGGGGACACGATGGCAACAGGAGGCTGATTCACCCGAGGCTCTGCAACAACACCCAAGCTGTTACAATAACATCTACAAGCAGATCACGATAAAAAGCCCTGGCCAAGGAACTTTGCAAAACTACTCTGCCTTTGTGCATCAGGAGTAGCAAGCAGAATACATATTGCACATCCTCTTCCCCCTCCCTAGCCCCATCTACCCCCTCAGTCCTGCAGTCAGCGAGTCCAGGAGAGGAGCCCAAAGAGTGGAATTGCTGTGCCACACAGCTCCAAGACAGCCACTGATCAGACTGACTGCGGAGAACTGCACCGTCAACAACAGTGATTCGTGCTTTCAGCAAGTTATACACCAGTGCAGGGAAACAGTGCTAACAAAAGTGATTTAAAAAAACAAGGAGGTGAACTGCCGCCACACCAGTACTTTGGAAATGGCTGCACTGCATCAGTTCTCCCATACTGGGTCAAGCATTCAAGCACAGACCATTCTAACAGAGCAGCACCTAGAGCCTGTTGCCAAAGTTTGGCTGCTGCTCTGAAAAATGAATGATTTTGATGCATGCTGCCAGCTGCAGATTCACTGCTTATAAGGAAATGATCAGCAACAGCATCCAGAAGGCCAGCCACACACTCTTGCTAATTTAGGGCGTGCAAGAGCACTTCTTTGCCCACAAAGGTTGTAGAAAAAGTCTCGCTGAAGTGTGCAAATTAAAGAGGTTTTTTACATAAAAGGAGATGCAGAACCTGTGGTTGCCTCGTTACACAGGCCATCTAAAAAGTAAGACCTGGTGAGACAGTCAGGACAAGCTACTGTATCTACAGCAGCTCATCTGCAAACTATGTCTTACAGTAAGGAAATGACATTTGACTTCACCTGCCTGTGGTTGGGAATGATATTCTTTACCAGACAGGGAAGAAAAGAACCTCCAAAGGAGCTTCAAAGCTCTGCCTTCCCCTCATTTTTTGCTCCTGCTGCTATAAGCTTTTTACCCGATTACAGCTAGTTTTTATTGAAGCAGTGGCTTTCCAGGCTAAGGCATTTGCTAAGCGCTTTTGTATCAGTATTCCAGCTCTTTTATTGAGTGGTTGGCCTGTAGGCATTATCACAGAAATAGTTATGTGTATTAGCAATAGTTTCACATCTCAGGAAATTACTTAATACACATACATCTCCGGAAATTACTTAATACACATACATATATACCGAGTTCAAAGCACAATAAATTTTCACTATGTTAAACCAGGGTCTAGTCAAATAAGCAAAACACTACGATACAGGTATCATGGTTTGTCAGAAACAGACGAACTTAAGATACAATTCCACCAACTCACTTGGATTCACTGTTACATTCACGTAACCCTCTCCATGTGCGTTTTCACCATCAACGACGACTTTGAATTCGTACAGACCAACAGTAAGCTGGAAGTAAACACGAAAGATTATTTACTTTCAGGATGGTAGCACCTTGTCAGGAGCTATTAGAAGGTCAAGTTACCATGCTTTGGCACAGTAGCACATCAGCAGCATAACACACAGGCAATTATGCTTCAACCTCTGCATACACAGCAAAGGATGGTTTCCATGCCAAAATGGTATTACACATCTTTTAGTTTACAATGGCTATGCAGAAACCAAAGACTAATATTTCTTTCTACCACAGGTGCCACAGGATTGTCAGTCAAGCTTTATTTTCTAGCAACAATAGGCAAACAGAAGAGAGATAACAGAGATTAGTTCAGGTTGTCTGGCCACAGGAATCTGTACTAGCAGATTGCATTTGAGATGAGAAAGGCTGCATGTAAGAGAAGAAAATCTCTTCTTGTGTGTTTTTACAAAGGAAAACATTTCTTCTCTTCCTTCTAGGTGATGAGTCAGGCAGTCACCTCTTCTTCATTCACTGTTGAACCAAGATGAGAGGGCAAAGGACCAGGTGCTGGACAACAATCATGATATCCAAAAGGCTGAAACCCTAACAGAGATAGAAACGCTCCTTTCGAAGGGCTTTTCTCTGCATGATATCGTGACTAAAGCCTGTAGATTTTTTCCACGTGCAGCAGAATCCAAGATGTTCAAAGGAATGTCTCATAAATACAGAACTGTATATTCACACAACATTTAAAGCCATTTGCTTGTTAAGAATCCCCATATGCAGAAACCGGCAGTCCTTTCACTGTTAGAGCTTGTCTAAAAGCAGCAGCCAGGGACATGCTAAAAGGTACTCCACAGCTCTCATTAATGGAATCAGCAAGTCCCTTTTTCAGTGGGTAGTACAAGGCTTCAAACCTTGTAACCTGTAAACAGACCACCACACCATTTCAGTAGCAGAAATACTCACAACCCTTTGTTAATGTGAAATTGTGCCATTTGTATGGCTCGACATACTACTTGTAGACAGCTTTTAAATCCTGAAATCAATTTCTTCTTTCCCTCACGCCAGATCAATCTCCTTTTTAGAAGACTTAAAATAGGGCTTGCCTTAGAATGTTGGCTGCTTGCCCATCATGCAATTTCCTATTCATCCTGAAATCACATACAAGTCTTTCCTGGCTGCCAGGGTCCCCGTCTTCTCCACTTGGCATTTAACACAACACGATATGAAGCAGCAAAAGTTTTACCTTAGATAACTTAAGGGTCTGGGAGTGCTTCCCTTCCATTTCTCCACTGTAGTCTTTTGGATGAGTAATCAATTCCCACTCATAGGAATAAGTGGTTCCTTAAAAAAAAAAAAAGATCCAGACATTTGTTTTTAAAGACTGCCTTTCTGCCATGCTAAAGAAAAGCAAAGGTATTAAACATTTACAAGGCACGTTCTGCTGCACTATGGAGAAATGAGACAGCTTGGAGTTTGGGCTGCAGCTTTTTGGGAATATACCCAGGAAAAAGAGACATTCTGTGCTTCTAAATGCATTTACTCTGAAGCCAAAACCCACCTTTCAGCCTCTAAGATATTAAACAGCTTTGGAACAATCACAGCTCCAGGATAATAAGAGAGAAAAGTCTTATTATGCCCTTAAATCCTGCAGACACAACATAACGCCAGTTTTTGAACAGGAATTCATCTATCCCTGTTGCTGCACAACATGTAACATGCTTGCCTCTCCTCTGCAGTCTCCCACTGCCACTGTGGACAGAGCTATAGATATGAACTTTACAAATACCTGTGAACAATTTGCATGATGAAATGAGGAGTGTATAGAAATGTGTTCCTCAGCATGTCAACCCCCAAATCAGATACAAATCTGCCAAATGAGAGATCACTTGCTAAGACAACTTATCACCTATCAGTAAATATCACAGATGCTGAAGATCCACTGCTTTCTCACATACCACTTTAAGAATCTGCAGTCTCCCAAATCTAATGACTTTGTGGCACTTTCAATGCTTTTTGTGTCTTGCTATTTTCTGTGAGAAGCAGCATGAGGTAATAGCACAGAATGAAAAATTTCTACAGGAAAGCGTTCTCTGACAAAAGAGATTTTCAAGATTGTCCTTATTTAATGCTGTATATAACACCTATTTGCCATTTCACCATCATAAGCCCTTAGCAGAATTCCCAGGGAAGCCTTACCAAGTGGTGGTTCAGGAAGCACAAACGCATTCAGCTGAACTTCATTCTTTGGCAGGGTCACTTCAACGCTGTCTCCAGCAGAAACGACTAGCTCCTTCATAACTGAGAGGGAGAAACACAGAATTGAAAGAGGAACAGGAAAAAAAATTAGATACGTACGTAAAAACTGCCTTGGCTTCAGAGTCTGTGGACTAAAAACCAGCTACAAATGGCTGTATTTTGTAAACATCCCATCACTTAATATAGCTCCTGTTTCAGGTTTCACTCTCATTGTTAATGCAAAAGCACTAATGGGGTTTTAAGACAAGCCCAAAATTACTCAGTCATCTCTCTCTCTTTGCAGATACTGCGCAGCTCCTGCACCTTTTCTAAAGAGCTGAAATGTGACCCTCGGCCCTGTACAGGGGACTGTATTCACCCAGGTCCAGAGCATGGGAAGGGTTTTACCTGACAGGTTTTCGGCAGAGAACCCAGCTGCAGTCTCATTGCACAGCAAGACAAACACTGCTATTTACCAAACTGCAATTTCAGATCTTCCAAATATATGAAGAATCCACGGTATTTCTTTTTTGAAAAATCGCCTGGGGGCTAAGAGATTTATTTTTAAATCTGCATAGCTACCACAGAGTATGGGAACTCAACATACAAACCTGTTCCTTTTATTTGTAGTTTCTTTTCATCCCTTTCTTAAGACTTTTCTTGCCATTCCATTTCAAATAAATTGACAGATAGTTTGTTTTTAAAGACTACTGGGTAAGGACTTGAAAACTATGGCTGGTGACATTTTTTTTCCTGCTTGTTATTAGCATTAAGATGACCAGAAAGTTGACCGCATTTCTTAAGAGTACCTCTTGGCCTCCTCATCCTACTCTTCCCTCCCCATTTGCTTTATTTTTGTCTTTTTATTATCGGGCCTGGGAATTATGCATAGAAAACAAGATTAAAGTTGCTTTACCCTAGTTTGACCCTGTCAAAGACAATGTTTCAGAGATATGCACAAAAAATCCAAGTTAAAAAAGATGGGGAAAATGTCATTAAACATTTAGCCTTTCTTCCACCTGTTTATTAGCTACTGGAATTAACCAGTTAACTAAAGAAAACAAATTCATCAAATTCTCATTTTCCCCTCTCAACTACTCCAGATCCTGGGATATTACAACTCCATCAGTCTTTCAGCTGCTAAGAGTTCCAAGGCAAAAAGAAATCTGATCTGAGCAGGAAAAAAAAAAAAAACAAAAAACAACAAACAGACAAAAACCAAAACCCCGCTTGGAAAAACTACCCTTCACGTCATCTTTGTATTATTTAGCAAAACAAGGAGGCCCTGGCTACGTTACTTTTCCAACACAAGCCACTGAAGACATTTGAAATATATTTTCCAGTTTTAGCTGGGGTAAATACTAACTTGTTAGCACAAGCATCCAATGAGCTTCCTGCCAAAAATGTCTTTGGATGCAGCATTTCCTTTACACTTTCCATTTTTTCCCTTGTAAGGGAAAGGAACCCTAAATTCGAAAGAAATTCAGCTGTGAATACTTCAGCAAACTGGATTAACTGAATTCTGAGATATCACATGACCAGTATACACCATTCAATGTACGTACGCATCCTTAGAGGGTGAGCTAATGGCCTGGGTGAGTTAACAGAGCTGTCCAAAGTGCGTTTTGGCTTTTATACATTTTCAATAGTTTGTTTTAAGAAACACCAGTGCAAACAGAAACATCATTTTACTGCAAAGCAAAGCATGGGCTAATGGCCAAGTACACTGCTCTCCATAGCTGAACTGTGCATTGACATTTCAGGGACAGAAGATAAAAGAATCAGTTACACCCCATTTTCAGCCGACATTAAGATTTCTGCTCAACTTGATAGAGAGCCGTGTGTCAAGACTACTGAAAGAATGCTTCACAGGACTATGCCTTGCACCACGTCTCAACTTTCACTTTGGGAATTAAGATATCACCATTACTTTCAAGCTGTTCCTGGAAATAGACCCAATGGTCACATGCAGATTTATGATGCCAAAGTCCCATTCTCAGACCTCATGAGGGAAACCCCGGAGTTCAACCAGTACGTGCACTGAAGCATGTATCTCAGCACTTTTTCAAAGGTACCATAATTTCTGAAATTATCTCGTATTTTTCAATACTGCAATGGCTTGTCAGCAAAGCCTGAACAGATGACATTTGCTGGAGCACTGCATGTTCTCACCTGGTGTGGTGGCAGTAGTACTTGGTGATGCAGCAGTGTTGGTCTGGATTGTAGAAACACTGCCATTTGTGGGAACACCACTTGGCACAGAAGTAGCTGTCTGCATCTTCGTTGTGCTTTTCCCCAGCACGGGGCTGACTGTGGGCAACATATCTGAGGAGTCAGGATGGACCGAAGCATCATCTGGCTGCCCAGGCTTCTCTGTCTTCTCTGTGGCTGTCAAGCCCTGTGCTACAGGACTGGAGAATGTAGCCAACACTGATGGTTCTGATGCAGATGTTCCCGTGTGGATCTGTAAAGAAAAAAGTTGATTAGTTTGACTTGAACACTGAATGTCAGTTTTGTTTTACTGTGTTTAAGTTGCACTTCATCTCCTCCAGTTAGGGAGGCTGAAAAGTCTCTGGTTTGTTTTTCCCAGAAGCAGGATATTTTACTGCTTCCTCTTCTCTCTTCTGAATTGTTTCTCCATGTTCTTCCTCCACCGCAGATAGGCCATTTCTAGCTCAGTTGAACACCGGTTAAGACCGTAGATTTAACTACAGCATCTTAAGTACCATGTCTGTTGATGTGGCAAACATGACAGAAGATCTAGGTTCAAAATTGCAGTGAGTGGAGCTAAAAGAACGTAGAGGTGGGATAAGACAGAAGCAAGAAACAGGACCAGGAACTGGCGTTCATTTGGGCCATTTATTTTGGCCATGCAGTCCTTTTTTCTAAAGCTGTGCGGTTGGCAAGCACAAAGCAGGAGGATTGCAATGGCATTTTTATGTAATCATCGAATCATTGCAGCAGGAGGAAATTTATTTAAGAATCACTCTTCAAAGCAAGGTGACCTGACACAAACAGTTCCCTGCGTGCATGCCACAGGAGACGCTGCTGGGGCAGGGAGCTGAGCTTGCGGGCAGAAAGTTTGCTCACATCCATACAAGATGAGCCACTTTATTGAAAATAATCAAAGTGGCAGCAACAATTTCCCTTCTTTCATCAGAAAATTCCTTTTACAGTACCTAGCCCCATTCCAGTTGTTAGCCTGCCAGGCAATACTCTTGACAATTCACCTTCCACCATGAAGTACGTGTGTGGAGCACATTTTGTTGAACTAACTCTATTTTGAGAACATCTGCTAAATATTTAAAATGGAGCAATTTACCATCTTTAACTTGGGAAGTGTTTTGGAGCTGAATTGCCCACCACTACTCCCCACTAGAGGAGCTGATCAAAAGCTCATATTGGAGGAAATATTCTCAAGCTTTTATACCATGCTGTTGGCATTCAGTCCAGGAAACAGGAACTGGAAAAATGCTCTGGACCACGGTGGGCAACATCCTGGTCAGTAAATGGGCTGGGCTTCAGAAAACACTGAATGCCAGTTGTAAAAATAAAGCTGTGCTACACGTACTAAACAACCAGCCAAGCCAAGGGTAGCAATGAAGGCAATGAAGGCTTCTCTGCAAGAAGGTTTTTTTGCAGTCTTGGGCAAATCATTTCCTCTCCCCATATCTCAGCTAACTTTCCCTCAGTCACAGAATTTAAAACATCTCAATTCATTTGTATGTTTGATTAACGTCTGAGCTTTATGGACCAAAGAATCAAACACTACTTGTTATTGTTATGGACATAAGCTGTTTTTCTCTATTTGCTTACTTGTTGATGGGCTTCCTTTAACAAAACTATGGATTCTTCGGAACAAAGATGCAGGCAAAATCTGGCATACTGTTCTGTGCTGCTCTTCATTGGCTGTCCCAAGCAGTACCACCTTACACCCACCCATAACTCTGGCCAACTCAGGATACTGACTCCCTTTTGCCAAGTAATCCAGTAAGGTAAAGTTAGAAATACTGGCACAAGAGGGGAACAGCCAGGCAGGAACTCAGACACTTGAGACAGACTCTTTAGGAAAGGCACAGGAGCAGAAAGTCTCTGTGACTTCATACCACTATGGGGAACCACTTTTTGCTTAGCAAGCATCAACACAGACAGGTCACAAGAACAGCTGTCACAAACAGCAGGCAGGAGACCAGCATCCACCCGCTGGGCACAGCAGCCGAGTCTCCGCTTTACTCGGCAATATTTTCAGTGAGCTGGATGCTTCCTTGACTACTCACTTTTTAATGACTAAAAAAAACCAAAAAACTTTACAGTTAAGAGAGATCCTCTTCCTCCCAGAAGTCTTCAGGATGAATTGACAGCCAAATGTCTGCGGAGAGCTTGAATTAGATAATTTGCCTGGGGCAACATAACAGTCAAAAATGCCTCTAATGCTTGCAAGCTGAGACATTTCTTATCTTTACTCCATAACCAGGAATTCTTTAAAGCAAAGAACAGAAGATTTCATTCTTGGGGATAAAGGAGGAGGAGACTAGAAGTTTGCCAGCTGTCCTATCTTATTAGCTTAGAAAATAGAGAGAAGTGGCATATTGGCCTGAGTGAATGTAGGAGTATCAGACACTTTTGATTCCGATCCTTAACTGCCTTTTGCCTGGGACAAATGACCTGGTCTCCCTGTCTGAGAGTTCTATGCCTGTAAGATGGAACTAGAACAGCTATGTGCATCAGAACCTGCACTGAACCTAAGTTACTTGAAAGAAAAATACCTGTGTTCTGGAATTTTCTTTTATTTTTTAATTTAAATGGGCCTTACTTGGCTGAGCCTGATCTGAATTTACAACATAGGCTCCTTTCAGCTTAGATTGTTTCCTTAGTCATTTGCACTAGGTGCTTTGTCTGTGAAGACCCTTAAGACACAAAAATGTGGGTAACATCACAAACCATTACAGAATTAGTGCTGGCTGTGAAGAGAGACCCTTCCTCCTTCCTCGTAGAGTAAAAAGCACCCAGCACTAGCAGGAAGCATAACAGCAAGAGTCAAACACTAATAGCCAGAATTGTGAGTGCTAGAATGAGCTCTCTGGCTCTGTTGTAACAACTCCACTTTAAAGGCTGCAGCTTTTTCCATAGTCTGCCTGCAGAGCTGTTGCAGTGCTGCAGCAGCCCTTCTCATCAGCAGTACTGCACTTAAATACTTCTCCTGACTGGCTATTAAATGCATTGCTGTATTTTAATATTGACAAGTATTTCTACAACGAGGCAAAAAAAAATTGGTGCCTGGAAAATGTCACTCACTTTCATGGAAAAGCACAAATTTCTCTTCCTTAGTTAAGGGCTGATGAGCAGGGTGCACTGCGGTTTATCCTGGTACACTCTCCTTCACCCATCTCTGGCTCTATAGCATGGATACAGTAAAACAACAAATTAATGCTAGCTGCACATTAGCAAAGAACATTGCAGATGGCTATGGAGCTATCAGAACCGCAAGAGGAAAATTAAAACTCAGTGAGGCAATGTTTTCCTAAAACAGTCACTTGACTTCTCCCTGAGTCTCTACGAGCAAAGGAAAAGATTTGCCTCGCCACACATTCAATGCTTGTCAACAAAAGGGGAGAATATCCCCATTAACTTCTTTCTCCTCCTCTAGAGAGAAGTTAAGAGCCACTTTGACCTCAAATGTCCTGCCCCACTTCAGATGTTTGATGCTTTCAGGTATGAACTGCTTTGCATGCAGTAATGGTCCAGTATTCTCCCCACCTTCCAGCCCACCTGCCAAACCTTCTTTAAGAATACAGTATTTTTAAATGCACGGCATTCACCTGCTGAAGCCATGTGTTCCATGCACTGGACCAAATCTAGCCCAGGTGAAATTCTATTGATTTCAGCATGTGTGCAACTTTACTTACTCTGGCCCATAACCAACCCAACTTGGAAAACTCCCTGCTTTAGCATCTCCCTCCTGCAAAGGCTGGCCACGTCCCAAGTACACAGCCTTGAATGTTATATCCTTGGCCTAAATTAAACTGCTCTCAGATCAGCAATGCAAGGACAGCTGCATAGCTTGCCTTATATTTTGCCAGTGAAAGTTGGATGGTTCAATAATCAAGGAATTAGCCCAGGGCTGGGTAGAACCAGCTTCAGCTCAATACTCCTGTTAAGGTGGATTTTTTAATTCTTTCTCCTCCTCAAAAACTATATCCTAAACCTCAAAAATGTGACTGCCAGGAATTCCATCACAGCCAAATATATTTTAGTAAGAAGTTTTTATTTTGGTGAACCTGCATTTTTCCAAGAGATTCAGACTTTCCTACTAGCAAAAACCAGTAAGGAGAAGAAAAACTTTTCCCCAGGATACATCTGACAGTGCACCTTAATGACAATGGAGAGTGCTTCCTAAAGATGGGAAATCCTGGATACTCAGCAATATTCAGAAGCTGATTAATCCACATAATTTCATATTTGCAACCAGTTTACTGGAGAGGCACCGAACAGTAATAATACAACTCAGAATGCAACACTTCAAACAAGCAGGGACATATAACAACTATTACCCAAGAGCAACAGAAGACATTTAAGACTGGCTGTGAAGAAGTCTCCCCAGACGTTGCATGCGTAACAACTGAGAGAATGGGGTCACTGTGTAAATCTCACTGTGTAAATTAAGAGGAAGAAAGAACAGGCAGAGTGGAAATGCTGCAATACTGCAGGGGAGAGAGAAAACTGAAATCTTGAGTCAGCCCTAAATGCTGTGGGGTTCTGGAAAATCAAACATTTGTAAAGTTTTAGTGCATGATTTCACACACCACCCGGGTTGCCCTGGAGCTCTCAGCGGTGTCCCTTGGCTGCTCTCCACATCCTGCTCTGCAGGGTGGTGGCTCAGACCAGTCACAGCCCTACCTGGAACCAAGATTTGAATACAAGGGAAAGAAATAAATTCAGTCAAGTTTCCAGAACAAGAATCTAACTACAGGAAAAGGCATCAGGCTTCAACAGTGCCAAATCTTAGAAACATGGCAAAGGGTATTTAAAGAACAGTTTCACAAAGTAGAATTCTTTCTATTTCACCATAACAAGTGCATAGGCTTTTTTGTATGATAAGGCTCAAAAAACTATTTGCAGACTTAAAACGACAAACACCATTTAACAATTGAAATGTGCCAATTTCTCCTTAACATCTAGATTTACTAGATTAACATTGTACATGTTTGGAGTACAGACTAAACTGGTTTCATTCAACCAATGCCAATGTAAGCTTTTGTGGATTTGAGAAACTGAAGCAGTCTTAAAAACAGAACAAAAAAGTTGGCATTAAGATGCCAGCTCAAGCAAGCAGGCTGACATGAAAGTACACTGGAAACTCTATGCATGAGTCTATAAAATAACGTATTTAACTGCCTCAATTTAGCACTCAAAGGAAAACAGCTTATTTTATTTTGTGGATCTAAAAAAGTACTTTTACAGGTAACAGTTTTCAACTCCCAGGCACTTCCCACCGACATCACATCTCACCTTTCCTTCTCATCTGGCAAGTACACTGTGTGATTACACAAAGGACAAGCATTATCATGACCTCCACCTCCCCTCAACTTCCCAAAGACAGTTTATCCCAGCTAGGAAGGGCGGGGGGGGGAGCCTTACCCCCCAAAAACCAAATAAAAAACCCAACCCTTGGCCTTGCCTTGTTGACAGGAGGCTGAAAACAGGCATCCAGAAAAGTACCCTATCACTTAAGCAGTTTTAAGTCGAAGTCTACATACAGCAAGACTGAGCAGGAGGGTGACAGCTATCCAAGAAAACCCCATTCCACTCCCAGCAATCACACTTACCTGTGGCAAACCGACACTGTCTGCATCATTTGATTTATTCACATTATTGCTTTTAGGAGGGAACGGGCTTTTGGTTTTCTGCTCTCCTGGATTCTGTCCATTTGTCAGCGAGTCCTTCTTTTGATTTGGATGGCCTTCAGGAACAGGCTTGTCTGCCACTAAGTGCTTCAGTACTTGATCCTTCAAGCGCTCTGCTTCACTTCGGCTGCTTCTAGATTTGCTGTCTGATGCTCTGGCTGCAGCCTCACTGCTGGGGCTCGCAGCTATATCCCTTTTCAGGAGTTCCACCCTGTTACCTGCCAAGCTCCACTTCTGGAATGACCTCCGCAGTCTTTTTTTCCCCTGGACAGGGATGCCCCAGTCCAACCACTTGTGAAACCGGGTCTTCACATCACCTTCCGTTTGAAACTTTAAGAAGTGCTCTGTGCTTTCTGATTTCTTTAAAAACACTAAAACAGAGTCAGAAAAGCCAGTCCTGTTTGCCTGACACATGCCAGGCATAGTGCAATTCACCTGGATGCACATATTCTCCAAGAACCAAAAGGCATCACAGGTGGGGCTCTGGCAGCAAGCAGTCTGACAGGACCGTACAGTATGAAATCCTTCCAGAAGCTGTAAATGGTGATCTTCCCACGATCTCAAACAGCCACCAAACAGTATCTTCCCTGGCTTGCATTTAGATCTGTTCCAGCTTGCATCTGGGAAAGGGGAGGGAAGACAAATAAAGACAATTCTCAATCCTTTAAAGCAGCGGACAATAGATCCTCATCACTATTGTCAAGATGAATTCAGGGCACACAAGCAATGGGGAGAGAGGGTACAAGACAATAAAATGGGGGCTTCTTGGAATCTATACCTGCCCTCAGTATCTAGTACTTGCACAAGATTTTAAGCAACAATTCACTATCTGCGCCTCCTATCAACAGGGCCACCACCCTTTTTGATAGCACTGCAGCTAAATCCATCTACAACAAGAGACGTGAAAACAGAAACATTCCTGTTTCAGAGAAGACTAAGGCATAGAGTGAACAGTGAGGCTAAGGTTACACAGCAAGTTAAGAGCCAGAAATTGAACCCAGGAATCCCGAGTGCAGTTTCGTACTGTAGTCAGTAAACAGCATTGCCTCTCTGCCCACGTTTGCCTTGAAGGAGAGCTCTGGAACAGTGACACTGGCTTGGTTCATAGTATAAAGGCATGTTTTCCTCTTCCATGCCGATGTTTGAAGTCAGTCAACTTGACTGAAATTGCTCCATTTGAGAAGTCATTACATCTCCTAAAACAGAGGTCTGCAAGGCCTATCCTTGCCACCCGCTCCACCATGGTGCTTTCTATAAGAGAAACTATCTGTCAAACATGTTTTTTAAGAGTCAAGTGACTTCAGATCTCAGATTAGTGGTAAAGCAGCAACTGCTTTGCATATGGATTTTTTTTCTTTCCTAGCACAAAAAATTAGAGTGCTTGCAGGGATCAACAGATTAAAGGCTTCCAAAATTCAGAGCTCTGAAGATTAAGGACTCCCTAAAAATAGACTAACGACCTATGGGACTTTTACACTGTGCTGTGTTCAGCATCCAAGGGATAACAGGTCACTGGAAGATTACTTTAGAAATTATGTCGCTGGACTCTGAGTAGTGCAGCTAGAGAATATGCTCCAGACCTAGCTCCCTGCCTGTCAAGAATGGAGTTCTTGAACACAACACAAATGGGAAACTTTCTTCTCCGTTAAAATAAAGAGGTCTGAATTTAAATTATAATACCCTGATCCCCATTCCTTGACAGCATATAAAGAAAAGTTCAGTAACATATTACTATTCCAGTAATTCTGAATGAATACAGACTTCATGTTGCATTATACCCATGTTCACTACAGTGGGAACTAAACAAATTAATAGGCATGGATGTAGAGGCCATCTCTCTTCCCTGAGAAGAATTCTCACTCCACTTCTCTTGTCACTTCCAAGTTACAAACACGTTAAAGATGTAATATGTTGAGGCACAGGAGAAAGACCACACAGATCTCCATGTCTCACCCACCAAATAAAAGTAATTTGGTGACGGCACTGCAGTGCTTTTTATGATTCTTGGAAGAAATCATGCAAGGTTCCCCACTGCCCAGCACAACTCCGACAGCCCTGCTGAGCCACAACAGGCTCACATAGCAGGAAGCTTTTCAAATGCCAACCACAACACAGACAGAAGTGCAGAGGGGGAAGTATTTTTCTGATCAAGTCTGGAGCTCACAAGCAGTCGTCAACCTCAACATCCTGAAGCACCAGTCCTGGAAAACTCTCTGTGAGACTAGAACACCACAGACGGATGCAGGTGTCTTCCACTCTGGCTGTTTTAGGCTACTTGAAGCATTTGACTTCAGGACTTTAAACTCCAGCCACAAAGACACTTACCTCACACTGCTGAGATGGCAATGAACTCTGACCCTCTGAATCATAGCTAATACCCAAAGTTAGTGATATAAAAGTGCTATGATTTTCCCCTTCCTCCTGCACCATCCCCCAGGTGCAGGAGGAAGGGGAAAATCACAGCACTTTTATAACCTTGTATGACCTGGATAACCTCATATGACCAAAGAAAGCAAGTGGGGAAGACAGAGGACATATTTCATTGTAATTCAGTTATCCCAACCACCACAGCAGGTGTAACAGCTTTTGTACTCCTGATCATTAAAGGTATCCACGTACAATGATTGTCTCACCCAGAATGGATTAGACACTTGTTTAAAATAAAGGCTGATGGCCATATTCATGTACCTTTCGTGTGGAATCTCCTGCTACACCAAGAATTTCAACCCAAAAAGGGAACTCACACCATCACGAGGAAAAGTTGTTTTTGAGACTTCAGAAAGCAGGAAGCAAAAGTGTTATTTATAGATTATGAAGCCAGCTCAGCAAAGGTAGTTTGAAGACAAGGCTCCAGAAAGCTGGAATCATCTGCAACAGAATGCACTCGAGATCTGTGACCAAGTCACAGGGGACCAGAGCTCCCTATGGGTGTCTGAACCCACAACTTCACAGAAGGAGGGGAAGCTCTTCACTTGAGAAATGTCTAACTGCAATGTGTAAATGAAACTTTGCCTATGTTCAACAGACAGAGAAGTTGACAACAGCACCTTTAAAATCAGCACCATCCTTGTCACACTTCATCAACACACAGCATTTCCTTGAGAGCAAGCAGACGGGCAGCCTGTCTGCCCCGGGCAACAACCGACCTCATTACACGCCGAAGTGCTTGGACTGACAGTCACCCTGACGCGACTGTGCACACAGGCAGGGACAAGCACCTGGCATTAACCTGATGGGCTTGGAATTAGGACAGAGGACAGGGTGGAAAGGGTGTACACACAAAAGGTACATGTGTGTACACACAAAAGGTACGTGTGTGTATATACAGGCCCCCAGACTTAGAGAAACAAGTAACAAATGGAAAGATAATACTATCGTTGTGAATTTTGAGAGGATCTTATCCATTAAGACTCAATTTAGCCTAAAAAAAGTTCACTTTCTGTTAAAGGTGAAGCACTGTCCCTAATATATCCTGTGCAAAAGGGAACTGCGCTGCTTCCCACATCCTTAAAATCCCTCCTCCTCCCTGACCACTGCTCATCCATCTCTCCTTAGATGTCAGCACTGGCTCATACATACTACTCAAATTAAGGCTTGATACAGAACCTACTGATATTCAGCAGCAGCTTTCTAATAACAGGCTTAAAACTAAGCACAAACAGAATAGGACATATTTAAAAGAAAGTTTTCCCAGGGAAGATATCCCTTGTGAAAAATCACTACATACAAGTATTGTATTTATTCGTCTAAAATGTAAAACCTGAACCCCCATAAGCATCTACTAGGTATGCCAGAGCCATGACTTAGCCCAGATGACACAACGCTACCGTGCTGAAAGCATTCTGCTTCTCTTTTAACCCACTAAATCAAGACGCAGAGATTTGAATTACATTTTGGCCAGATTTCATTTCCAGAACCCTGCTAATGCCCACCTAGGATACGTTTATTTGAAATTAGCCAATATGGCTTCTGAATTGCTGTACATGGATACTTAAAACTCAGTTAACTCTCAGGAACGATAGAAGTGAACAGGCAACTCACAACACGCCAGCCCAGCATTCTAGATGTACATTTTCCACAGAACCATACTGACTTTCATCTAACAAGTCCCATGGTCTTTGGTGGGCATCACAAATAGAGTTGTCTGAACGTAAGTGCCATGGCGAAAGCAGAGCTCCTCAGTCTACACTTGCATTTCATCTCTGGAAAGATGTTCACAGAAAGAACACCCAGCCTGTTCACAAAACACTTCCTCCCTGAGAGTCCTGCAGGAACATGCTACGGGCCAAACGAATTGTTGTGACGAGAAGCCACACGTTACTACTCGCAGTCTTGCAAATGGGGACCTCCACAGAATCTGGTGCAGCACCTGCACTACGTGGACATGGTCCTGCACCAAATGAGAGAAGGCAGCTGTGAGTACCGGCAGAGTTACTAACTCCTGTTTACTGAGAGCGCAGCCTGTCCAGTCCCTTCCAGTTCCTCGTGCTGGACCCTAGGCCACCACAGGCGTGCAGGAACTCGTAGGGTGGGTCAGACCAGCAGGCCAGTAAATCCAGTCACTGACAGCAGCAATGCCAGCAGCTTCACAGAAAAGCACGAGAAACCCGTCGGCAGGAATGTCCCTGAGGACGAGTTCCCTCCTAAGCCCCAGCAGCCTACCCAGCCTAGCACAACACAAATCACAAGACGCCTGCACAGTGGGCGTGTTTAGTCACTTCTTAATATTGTTTTTGTCATTTTTTTCTTCCCTAGTACAAAAAAACGCTGCTCTTCTCAGGAATTTGGGAGTTCCTGTCCCAGCGATGCAGCTCACAGCTTTGCTGAACAGCAGGGGAATGGAACAGACACAAACAGTTTCTATTAATAAGCTCAGGTTCACAGACTTGCTCAGGCAGTTAATCCCTCCTGATATCAGATTAATGATTAGGACTTGACTCTATAGACTTTTTAAATCTGTCACATGTAACCAATTATGTCAACATAGTTCCTCTTACGCAACTCCACGTGACCACACTAATTTCTAGGCAGCCATAATTCCTCTTCAGTTTAACAAACTCTGCTGCCTAAGTGACACAAACAAGACCAAAAGAACAAAAACTCTACAATGGAAAAAGTGTCTACATCAGGATAACTATGTCACATATAATTATATTTACTTTCGCACACGCATCAGCCTCCATGATTTTAACTCTCCCGAGCAGACCAGCCCTCAAACACTGCAGCACAGTCCGGAACACCCTCTAAGAGTGACACAGGATTCACAGCTCTAGCTCTAGATTTCTAAGATATTACTAAAGACAGGAAACGCCATGCAGGAAGCCCAGTCTACAAGGAAACACGCAATCCACCTGACACACCATCCAAACACACAGCACTGAAGACCCTTGGCTAGGACCAGGAATACAAATATGTCTTTCTAGGTTCTAAATTAGCAAATTAAGGTCACGCAGCTCATTAGCTTAATCAAATCTGTCACTCGGTAAGTGTCCAGGAAGGCCTGGTGAAACAACAGAGACACTGCAGCAGCCTAGAGAACATGTCCACATAACCAAGAAACAAAGCAAAACAACCCCCTTTTCAAATCTTGCTACCATCAAGACATAGCAGCCTTCCAGCAAAAAGAAAGCAGCTGGCAGCTGTCACACAGGTTGATATATACTGATATATACCACTGCCCCAAACCTATAATTCACTACAACTTGAAAAAAGAAAGAAAAAAACAAAACCGAAACAAGACACAGAACAAACTTTCTTAACTAGGATCTGGTGAATGCTACATGCACGCGTGGGAAAAATACCACCTCTTGGTGAAGATGTGGCCTCAAAACACTCACAGGAACTTAACACATCTCTCTGAAAAGTCAGAATCTGAACTTTTTAAATAAAAAAAACCCCACACAATCCATTACGTGAAAACTTCCATACAAGCCACTAACTTGGTTGTTTACTTGAGCAGGAGGTTAGTTACTCAAGTTTGAACAGGAAATAAAAAACCAAACATAATAATTGCCTGTAGGCAAATACAGATTATTGACATACTGCGTTTGCGGAGTCTTAAACATTTGAGGGCTAAAAAATGTCCCTGCCTTCCCAACTTGCTTCAGGTATTCCTTAGATGAAATTATTTTGCAGAGTATAACTTGTTCATTTTGCAGAAAAGATTCTCAGCTCAGAGAAAGCTCTCTGAGATAACAAGCAAGTGCCTGAAAGCCAACACCGCGTGTGAAGATGTACACCACTAGCTGCGTGGGACAGACAGACACCCTGCTGCTGACCTCCTGGTTACTCAGAATAGCAGTTGGTTATAGGAGCAATACAGTGTTATGAGAAGTGACCCCCTCATGCTCCACATCTCTCCTACCCTTTTGACAGCTCATCTAGTAACTATTAAGGGTGGGGTTTTGTTTGTTTTTTAAACCAGCTACAATGTCTAGCAGCAATATTTTCACCTTCCTCGTAGAATACTTTAAACAAGCGAGAGGGATAAATATCATAAAAAATACAGACACAGTCCCAGACAGAACAGAAGAATCACCTGCTGAGGAGCACAAGGCACACAGGCAAGCGCACAGGTAGAACAGCTGCAGACTTCTCAGCTCCCTCGCAGGTTTTCCCAGGCAGTATCGTGACAGAAATCGGGCGCTAATGCTGAACTTGGCTTCCAACCTCTTCTCCATGGCCTTTGTGGGCAGCAGCGGGGTTCTAGAAACATACAAGATATGAAACACAAAACATCCCCTGGCAATTGATACGTTCTTGCACAGATTCAGTTGACATTATGAAGAGCATGGAGCACTTGCGGAGGAAAAGGAATGTCTTATCTGCTGTGACTTAGTCCAGCTGCTGCTAAGTAACTATCAATACACGATACTAAAGTGAAATCCGTAGTAGCAAAGTTTCCAGGGTTGAACTGCAGTGGGCCACCACAATGGCCCTTCCCATTACCCTTGTGATTTCCCCCTCCAGACCACCACTTTCAGTGGCAAAACATATAATATCCGAGTCTACTGGATTCCAAACATGCATTTGGGAAATTTCAGTTTCAAATATACCACAAGGAATAGACACCCGGCCAGCACCACGAGCATAACACTGGCACTGATAAACCCAGCACATCTGCCTGGCGATGTCATCGCTTGCATGTTAGTGCTGGCTGGTACCAGCCAGAAACAAACAGAAACAAGAAGACAGCCACGCTGAGAAACACGGAGCTGAAGACCTGTTTTGCCTCATATTTTGCTCCGCAGGGCACAGATCATAAAAGCATTGATGCTCCTTATCAGCCTTTCTAATGCCAAGGGCTCTTTTACAGCCTCATATGTTACTGAAATCTAAATTAGCTCTAGGTGATGTGATATGAAAACATTAATTATTTCACAAGTAATAAATATGACCTATTTTCAAAGAGTAATGAAGCACCATCAGGCACAAGGAGTTAAATCTGCCATTTCTGAAGAATCAAAAGGGAACATTGTCAGAGATCTATCAGTGCATTGCATAAAGACTCATCGTTCGTTAAACCTCGAAGGAATTTCACTCAACCCTCCGTGAGCTGCAGGAGCACTGACAGGGATGGGCACAGGAGGAGAACCTCGGGGGGCTCATCAACCCGCGGCTGTTCAGCC
>NW_009229351.1:0-2262 GCF_000690835.1 Fulmarus glacialis
GGCCGGCCGCGCTCCCCGCCGCCCCGCCTCCCTCCCGGCGACCTGCGGGCCACCGCGTACCCGAACTGCGCGTACGGAACCCGGCTCCTCAACAACGAGTCTTGCGAAATGCTGAAAGAGGACTGAGAAAACAGTGGAAACGGCGGGGTTTAAATTCTAGCCAATACGAAAGACTAAATCCCAAAATCGTTGTTGACAGCAGCGTTCTTTTTCTGGGGAATAAATTCACGAATCAGCGTTAAAACAGCTTCTTCTTGGCTGCTGCTAATTCATCCATTACACATGCAAGCCAAAATGTAATTCCCAAATAATCATTGCAAAATTGCCCTGTTAATATATTTAAAAGGTAATTCTAAGTGACTGCAGGGAACACTTAAACTGTTTAAAACTGGCGGCATCCCTCTGCATGTGTGTAGGTAAATTATATTTACCTTTCTAAGTGACTGAAAACAGCAGTGAAGAAAAGCTAACGTTCCTATTATCATTTTATCAAAGTCTGCTTCCCACATTACCTTACAGTAAATCTATACCTAGGCTCCGCGAAGTACAAAGTTCTGACATCCCAAACCTGAGCAAATGTTTTCCCCTTTTCTTTCACGGACTGATTCTGTTTGAATCTCTTTGAAGTCTTACAATATCAGTTGCTTCATGTTGTCCCTGTGGCTCCATGAAGCTCTGCCTGATGGCTCTTCTGTCCGCTGAAAGCCTTTGGAGTCGAGCAGGCACATGACACCCACCACACAAGGATGGGTGCTAACTCCTTGCCAAGCAGATGCTGGTTATCTCCTAGTCTCTGCCCACCCGAGACCAAGAAGTCCCAGCTCAATCCTGAAACCAGAGAGTCTTCAGCAGCAGGAGTAAGAGCAAGAGCAAGAGCATGTTACTCCAGCTCTCATATTTCATACAATACCTTGCTCTTCAACACTGTAAGACTTTGTTCCTCAGCCCAGTGCATAACTTTAAGCTGGCCATTTATTGTCCACAGCTCAGCCTTCCCAGTTTTTCCAATACTTTGAAAAGAGCTACATAAATGTCAGTATTATCACAGTACTGCTCAATTTTTTTATTGCGTATTGTTGGTACCTTATTGACCAACATCTTTTAAAACATGCAGGAGAAAGACAAGATATGCAAGCCCTCAACAGTAATTAAAATAATTATTTTAAGACTGCTTTTTGGGGCATCATGCCCACTGCGGCATGCTTTCCTACCCAGACCTCTGCTATTCTCAGCATCAGAAGAATCAGTTCACAGGCTGGACCACTTCTATTTTCTCTGGGTTGGAGGACAAGCAAACAGTCCTGTGATTTTATGCACAAGCAAATGGGTATTTAGTGGAAATAGCAAGATTCCAGTCTGAACAAAGGCCTAACCCATAGACCAGTACTAATGAACAATTGGGCATGGATTTTGGGCCCTGAAATATTTTACTTTATACACATGAATATTCCCATTGGTTTTAATGAATGTAAACTTGACTATTTTCAAAATCTGTGTCTAGACGCCAGATCTAAAAAGGGACTTTGCTATGCTGATACTGAGCACAAGCTCTAACTTTGAGGTGTCTGAGAGGAACACAGGACCTGGCATTAGACATCCAAGGCTGCCTATTCAATGCATCAGGACAGTGAGAGTGCTGCAGGTGAGGCTACAGAGTCACTTGGCACCTTTCTCCTTAGCATTCTTCCTCACTGAATCTCGGAGTCCTTCATTTAAAGTCGTACAAGGTAAAAAAGAAAATAAAAAGAACATACACAACAGCGAATGTTACCTCTGCAGCTTGAAACCCACAGATCAGCAAAAGATCTGAACATGGATGGCTTTCACTGACTGCTGAAGCACTAACCAGTGAGCCATCATACCAGAGAGCAACATTATCTATCACTGTTCCGTAAATGGAAAAGATTAGCTATCTACCCTTAGGATAAGGTTTCTGACTGTATCTTTGGAAGAAAGGAAGAGGCCAAGTGCTGTTTAAGGCATTCAGAAACTGGAAAGGGCTGCTATTTCAGATTAATCGTCCTCCCTATCAGTGTTTAGTTCTTTATTTCTGGACAGCTCTCTTCCTTGATACGCTGTTTCTTGTGGATCGTATCTAGAGTTGCTTAATTTTTTCCAATATCTAGTGTATATAATTTAAATACAATTATTGGATTCACTAATTATGGATTATATTTTGGTTTATATTTTTACAAAAACATAAATGTATGCAAATACATTACATATGAATATATAACAATATTATACTATGTAATATAAATA
>NW_009229352.1:0-356 GCF_000690835.1 Fulmarus glacialis
CGCCTCGCCTTCGAAGCCTGCGCCCGGCTTCCCTCCGCGTGTTCGGCTGCTGCCTTTGACGGCACCTGGGGGAAAACGGAGGCAAAGCCATTCGCCTCTCCGGATCCCAGCCTGCTCGGCAGCGCTGTCTGGTTTTGGCCCCGCTCGGCTTTCTCCGAGGCACCTTTTTAGCGCAGAGGTTTTCACGACTGTCTCTTCCACTTGGGTGAAACAGGGGAGAAGGGAAATAATAATAACGGCAATAATAAAAATCGGAAAGCAGCTTGATGTGGGCAAGGGAAGAAAACAAGAGAATGGGGTAGAGAACAGGCTAAATTTAAAATTGTAATTGGCTGACTTCCACAGGCTTTTGGGGG
>NW_009229353.1:0-1033 GCF_000690835.1 Fulmarus glacialis
GAGCAGAGGGGCAGAATCCCCTCCCTCGACCTGCCGGCCACGCTGCTGTTGATGCAGCCCAGGATGTGCTTGGCTTTCTGGGCTGTGAGCACACAATGCTGGCTCATGTCCAGCTTTTCATCCACCAGGACCTCCAAGTCCTTCTCGGCAGGGCTGCTCTCAAGCCACTCATCCCCCAGGCTGTGTCCATGCTTGGGATTGCCCCCACCCCAGTGCAGCACCCTGCATTTGGCCTTGTTGCACCTCATGGGGTTCTCACGGGCCCACCTCTCTGGCCTGGCCAGGTCCCTCTGGATGGCATCCCTTCCCTCCAGGTATCAACCGCGCCACTCAGCTTGGTGTCATCCGCAAACTTGCTGCGGGTGCACTCGATCCCACTGTCCTTGTCCCCGACAAAGGTGTTAAATAATACTGGTCCCAATACGGACCCCTGGGGGCACCACTTGTCACTGGTCTCCACCCAGACATCAAGCCGTTGACTGTAGCTCTTTGAGTGCGACCATGCAGCCAATTCCTTATCCACCGAGTGCTCCACCCGTCAAATACATGTCTCCATTTTAAAGACAAGGACGTCGGGCGGGACAGTATCAAATGCTTTGCACAAGTCCAGGTGGGTGACAGGAGATACATGCATATATGTATAGACGTATAAGCGTGTCTCAAGGCTTGCCGCAACCTTCTGCAATTCCAACAAAACCAAACCAAAACTGGTCACCTCTTTTTCTATTTTGTCGGCCTCGCATGTAAAGGCATCACTCACCGTTTGCTCTTGGGCGCTCTTGCTCCGCACGTCTTCCAGCTGCTGACGGAGTGAAAGGTTTTCATTTTGGAGCTGGGCCAGTTGTTCCTGCAGCCCTTCTGCCTTCTTGATGGCATCTTTCCTCTCTTGATCTTTCTCAAGGTGTAGAGCTTGCTGCTCCTTTGCCTGCCTCTGGGCCTGACGTAATTCTCGTTCTGCCATATCTAAAGCCAATGACTTTTCCCAGAGAGTTTCTTTCAGTCGCTCCACTTCCTTTTCCACCCTGCTAGCTTT